>NC_054700.1:43998461-44030961 GCF_016097555.1 Gigantopelta aegis | reverse complement strand
GACCAAGACTTCTATCAGCATTTTTATTGATTTTCTGAACCGGCCTCGGTTATGTCGTGGGCTGCGTTCAACCAGATGCGCTGTTATGCGCTTCACGTTAAACCAAATGGCCACGTCGGGAACCAGTCAAATAGTTCGCGGACGTTAGCGAAACGTTTGCTGCCTAAACTTAGGGGTGGTTGGAGGCCATCGGACATAAGACTGATACATATGTACAGGGTTCGCGGCCCGGCACCGGTTCCCGTCCAGAGCGAGTTTTAACGATTCATCGGGTAGGTGTAAGGCCACTACACCTTCTCTCTCACTAACCACTAACAACTAACAACTGACCCACTGTCCTAGACAGACAGCCCAGATAGCTGAAGTGTATTATCCCATGACAGCGTGCTTGAACCTTAATTGGTTATAAGCACGAACATAAGATGAAATGAAATATTGATTTTCTGAACTGCGTAAGTCCGGTAATAACATTTTAAATGTTGACTGAAATTATATATTCCAGTTTGGAGCGATTTCTCATTTAGATGGGGCTAGATACGCTATGGGTGGATGTGGGTAGGGTAGGGATAGATGCGGGTAGAACTGGGATGGTGTTAGATTGTGGTGCGTTTTATTATCTTTTTCTTTTCTAAACATTATATGCACTTTTTTCATCTCTTTTTTTCTGTTTTCCAAGTTATAACGGTGCAAAATAATTCCTCTTTTTAAAAATATTGTCTCGAAGGTACAAATAAAACGTTTTTTCTTCTCTTTTTTTTCTTTTAATTTTAATTTTTTTTTTTTTTTTTTTTTTTTTCTGTATCTGCTTCAATAGTATTTTTTAAAAAGAATATTGAACGAATTTGTTTATGTGTTGCTCACAATGTATAATTGTATTATATTTTACTTCATGTACCAGGTATATGGTCTGAGCGAATAAAGAATTTGAACATAATGCACTTGTCTTGAAAGCGCCATATAACAGCTTGATGCGCGGTCGGTCTGGGATCGATTTCCGTCGGTGGGCCCATTGGGTTATTTCTCGCTCCAGCCAGTGCACCATGCCTAGTACATCGAAGGCCGTGGTATGTGTTATCCTGTCTGTGAGATGGTGCATATAAAAGATCCTTTGCTGTTAATCAAAAAGAGTACCCCATGAAGTGGCCACAGGAGGTTTCCTCTCTAAAATATCTGTGTGACCCTTAACCATATGTCCGACGCCATATAACCGTAAATAAAATGTGTTGAGTGCGTCGTTAAATAAAACATTTCCTTCCTTATATAAAACGACTCAGACTGTAGTTGCTGTAGGGAGTTTTAAGTCAATCTGAACGACAAATCCGTATTCTATGATCAAACTCGTATCTCTGTACAAGGCAGAGTCGAAATGATGTTAGGCGAAGTCGCGACTGCTTCCATGGTCCACTGTCAGGTGAACGGCCTCAGGGAGGCGGCCACTCCCTCTGGAAGGCCGCCACTCCCTCTGGAAGGCTGCCACTCCCTCAGGAAGACCGCCACTCCCTCATGAGATCCGCAACAGAATGTTTCAAGTGAACATTTTTGTACAGAAGTGTATATTTATGGACACTATTTTATTATCATTTCTAATGTCCTGTCATTCCACAATCAAACAGAGAAATCTGCTTGACCATCACAGCTGAATTTATTTATACCAATGAGCTCTGTCCAGACTGTCCTGTGCTAGGTTTGATTAAGTAAACATATCTTGGAATGGCAGTCCTCTTTGTGGCCGTCAAAAGGGTGTATTGCCCAGTAAAGGATCTCCTCGAGAATGGCTGTCCTCCTATAGACGAGACAATAATTAGAGATTCATGGAATCAACCTTTCTTTTTCAACCATTATTTTCCACTCTGTATTGTGTAGAGATACGGGTTTGATCACGGATAACGATTTTGTCGTTCAAATTTATCTGTATATTCAGTATTCTCAGTTGGGTACAGGTGTATATCATGATGTTATACTACACTCCGCTTTAAAACTGCATTAAAGAAAAACTAGTTTCCAGCAACGAATGATGACATGAAAATTAAACATTTTATTTTGTTATACTTTGGGGAGGCACTGGCGTGGGAAGCACTGGGTGGTCATTCGCCGTTTAATTTATTTTCTTAGAGAAGATTTCATATCTTAGACATAACTATTGGCCACTCCTGTACGTGTACGCTCCTGGGCACTTTCTGTAAGGTCTAAAACACGCCGAATTCCAAGCTGGGTTTGGGCCTGGGTCTGGGACTGCCAAGTGTGGCAAATACTGATATATTTTGACGTCAGGGTCTGTACCTCTTACGTCTTATCAACATAGTATATTAACTGCGTTCATATCTATAGAGATATCGTCTTTTATAACATTTTATGATCTTTGAACTCCTCCACTAGTTCATGCCGGGGTGTTTTTTGTTGTTGTTGTTGTTTTTTGGGGGTTTTGTTGTTTTTTGGGTTGGTGTTTTTTTTTTGCACAATACGTTTGTCTCAGAATACATTGATATGATTATTATGTCTCCCCTATATGGTAAAAAGGTGAACTAACTGATATGTAGTGTGAAACCCGGTGAACAGAAAGAAACGGTGTAAATAATTCCAATTCTTCTTATGTTCATATAATTCTAACAAATTATATAATTGAAAGTTGATTGGTTGGTGCAAAGCGATTATAACCGATGAAATGCCAACCTGTCATTAACATTAGTATCCTGTCTTTGCCCAACGTCTTCTCGACTCTGCCTTGAGCAGATATACTATTTTGATATTGGAATACGGTTTTGTCGTTCAGATTTACTTCTCAGTTCTAGGTCATGCCCCTCATGTGTCAATCTGAACAATAAAACAGTTATAACAATCAAAATCGCAGAGTCAAATGAACATTTTGTCAAGGCCGTGGTTGCTACCATGAGCGAAACCAGGGTGTACTTTTGGGCACTTTCTGTAAGGCCCAAAACACGCCGAATACGAAGCTAGGTTTGGGTCTGGGTCTGGGTCTGGGATTGGCGACTGTGGCAAAGACACCATGTCTGGTGTATTTTGATGTCTGGGTCTGTAACTGGTACGTGTTATCAAGATATACTAACTTATTAACAGAGGGTTAGTTGTCAGCGGTTATTTGCAGACTGAAGAAAGAAGAAATAGATAACTACTGTAGCATTTTTTTTTATTGGTGTTCCTGGTTGGCAAAATATTTTAAGTTATATATGGCCAGAATAATGTTTGTTTACAATTAAATGTAATAGGTTCATATTTATAGATTTTCCCGTATGTTTGTTTCTATAAATATGTTTTGGGGATTTCCATTCGTATGTAAATTATGTTCCGCTTATTTTTCGAAACTCTGTTAATGGAAATTCGTGGTAAAACTATATCCTTTTCATCATTTAAGAAAATAAAGAATGCTGAAATGGAAAAGAAGTTGTTGAAGGATATAACAATACTTGAAAAATATGTAAATAATCCTGAGAAAAAAATTTGAAACTTTATTGGAGAAAAGAAAAAGATTAGAAAATCTGAGAAGTCATAAAATGGAATGAATTTATATTCGGTCCCGTTCGTGTTGGATAGATGAAGGTGAGAACATTACTCATTTATTTTGTAACCTTGAAAAGCGTAACTTCAGAAGCAAAACCATGACTAGTTTACAAACAGTTGATGGATCCTTAATCACAGATGCCGATTGTATTATTTTAAAAACGAAAATATTTTATGAAAATGTATATATGTCCAAAGAAAGTAGCCTTTCTAATATTGAGGAGTCACCCATATTATCGAAGGATGATTTACCAGTTTTGACAACTGAAGAATCAAATCGTTTGGAAGGGCTAATTTCTTACATAGAAATGACAAAAGTTATTAAAAAAATGAAAAATAATAAATCGCCTGGACGTGATGGATTCTCCATTGATTTTTTAAAAGTTCTTTTGGACAGATTTGGATCTTGTATTTATAAATTGAGAACTCTCCGCTACTCAGAAACAAGGAATTATAACCTGTATTCCCAAAGGTGATAAACCCAAACCATTTTGACATAATTGGCGTCCTATTTCTTTGCTTAATGTTGTTTATAAACTTGTTCCGTCTTGTACTGTTGAACGGTTGAAAGCCGTTTTACCAAAATTAATTCATGAAAATCAAACCGCTTTCATGGCCAAGCGATATATAGGTGACAATATTCGTATCCTTTATGACATTTAGTTAAATGTATACTGAAGCTGAAAATATACCAGGGATGCTCTTTCTGTTTGACTTTGAAAAGGCATTTGACTCTGTTGCATAGTCTTTTATTGAAAACAAACGCTTTTAATCTTTTAAACATTGGATGTTTACATTTTATAAAAATATACGCTCTTGTGTTGTAGTTAATGGGAAACGATCAGAATGTTTTGATATACAGAGAAGTTGCAGGCAGGGCGATCCTCTCAGGCAATATATTTGTTTACTTTGTGCTGAAGTGCTTGCAGGTCTCATTCGTAAAAACAAACAAATAAAGGGTCTAAAAATAGGTAATAAAGAGTACCTTCTTTGTCAATATGCAGATGACAGCGAATTTTTATAAGATGGAAGTAAGAAGTAATTTGAAGAAACTGTAAACACTCTTGATTTATTTGCTAATATTTCTTGTCTGAAAGTCACAAGTTGTATGGATAGGATCTAAAAAGAATTATTCGTGTCGGTACATGTCTGACTTAAAGTTAGAATGGAATTTATATTAACCTTTATATACAGTTTCTTATGATCGTTTATGGATTTAAAAATGTTTTATAAACGACTGGCCGCCTTGTGTTGTTTTGTGTGTAGGTGAGCTACCACTCCCTGGAACAATTTATTTGCTAATATTTCTGGTCTGAAAATCAATTATAGCAAGTCACAAGTTGTATGGGTATTATCTAAAAAGAATTATTCGTGTCGGTACATGTCTCACTTAAAGTTAGAATGGAATCCAAAAATATTTAAAATATTGGGCATAATTGTTAGTACAGATATCTCAAATATAGTTAACTTAAATTTTAGAGGAAATTTTTTAATCCTGAACAGTTGGATAAAACGGATTATCACCCCACTTGATAGAATTGCAG
Organism: Gigantopelta aegis; assembly: GCF_016097555.1. Classification (NCBI taxonomy): domain Eukaryota; kingdom Metazoa; phylum Mollusca; class Gastropoda; order Neomphalida; family Peltospiridae; genus Gigantopelta; species Gigantopelta aegis. The sequence continues at coordinate 44,025,901 of NC_054700.1, read as the reverse complement.
TAATCAAATTGTTATTAATTTCTAAACTAAATTACGTCTTTCTTACCCTTCCAAACCCCCGGGTAACGTTTTGAGAGAACTTAACTCAATACTTTTTAAATTTGTATGGGGTGAAAAACCTGATAGAATTAAAAGAGACATTATTTGTAAATCAGTCCAACAAGGAGGTCGTAGTATGATAAATATATATAATTATGTCAAATCTTTGAAAATCACATGAATACGTAAGCTCCTTGATCAAGAATTAAAATGGAAACATATATTGTTAACTAATTACCCAAAGCTGGAGAATTTAGTTGTTTTTTGGTAATACCTATCCTAACATAGTTAAGAATATTTCAAATTATTTCTGGAAAGACTGTTTAACTGTTTACAGTAGTTTTGTGGAAGAAATTACAGTGACTGAATTTAAAGACTACCTTTCTGAACCAATTTTCTTTAATAGCAATATAAAACTTGGCTTTAAATCTTTTGTAAAGTGTAGTTGGCTAAGAAAGGGTATAGCGCAAATTTGTTATTTGTATGATGAGAATGGGGAATTTCTTTCTGTGGCAAATTTTAAAGAGGTACATGATATTAACGTCTCTTTTACGTACTATTTAGTAGTGGTTAATTCTTGTAAACAATATCTCAGGAAACTGAATTTTAAGACTGATTATACTAATATAACCTTAGACGACAATCCTCTTTTACGTAAACTACTTTCTGTCAAGAAAGGCTCAAAACTGTATTATTTTATTTTGGAATCATCTGGGATTAATAATAAAACTACATCAAAATGGGAAATTCAGTTTGGATCAGAACTTAAGTGGTCTAGCATTTTTGTAAAACCATTTAAAACAACTTTGGAAACAAAACTCAGATGGTTCAAATATAGAATATTAAATAGAATATTAACAACCAATACCTTTTTGTATAGAATAAACTTAAGTAATGATGATAAATTTACTTTTTGTTCTGGGCAAAAAGAAACCTTGTCACACCTATTTTGGGAGTGTAGACTTGTTTACAAATTTTGGTCTGATTTCATCCATTGGATTATGGCAAGTTGTACCCATGTGGATAATATGAATCTCTCTGAAGAACCGGTAATTCTTGGCATAAAAAAACACACACAACAACAGATGCTGCATTTGACGTTTTATTACTCTTTGCTAAATTTCACATTTACAAATGCAAAGTGCAAAAATCAAACCTCAACTTTAAACATTTCCAAAAGGAAGTTCAACATTTATATAAAATTGAACATTCAATCTACTAGGAAAGAAATAATCTGCATCTGTTTAATAAAAAGTGGGTATTATATCAATCACTCTTTGATAAAAATTCCAATTATTATTTTATTATTATTAAAAAAAGATTACTTGTCTTTGTGGCTTTGCTCCTAACAATTCATACTTGTTTTAGGACTCTTTTATATACATAGTAATTGAACAGGGTTTTTTTTATGGTATTTTTTTTTTCTGTGACTGGGAGGCTGAGGGAATATAATAGTATGAATGATACATGTGTCGGTGTGTGGGTGTGTATCAATTAAATTAGGTGTGAATGAATGTTTTTGTTTTTTTAATGTATTCACCATTCTATAATATTCTGCTTTGTTGATACAACTTCCTGGGTCCTGTTGACCACCTGTCCTCTGTTTCCACCCTAGATAGAGGGTAGGCTTTTTGCAACAGGGAAAGGTGAATAATACAAAAAAATAATATAAAAAATTATGTTCCACTGTTATGACCAGTGTCGTAGCGTGATGGGGAAGGCAAGGGGGCAATGCTCACCACCATCAAACCTTTTCTTCTTCTTCTTTTCTTTTCTTTTAATTTTATAAAATCGTACATACATACATGGTGCGGGTTGCGCCCCCCACCCCCCCCCCCCCCCACCCACCCCTAATATAAAATCATAGCTACGCCAGTGGTTATGACTGGTTTTAAGATAGCAGCTAAGCCCCTCAAATTAATATTAATTTTCACACGTAGTTTAAAGTTTAATTGTATATTAACCTTTATATAAATATTTATTATGATCGTTTATTGATTTAAAAATGTTTTATAAACGACTGGCCGCCTTGTGATTTTTGTTTGTAGGTGAGCTGCCACTCCCTGGAACAACACATCTGTCTTACTCTTGTCTCGGACAGTGACTGTCTGGCTCCAGGGTTGATGAAAACAATAACAATATTCAATATCCCGCAATGATTTGAGCTACATACATTATATGATGCTCACTTCTTTATTTATTCCAATGAGCTCTGTCCAGACTGTCCTGTGCTAGTTTTGATTAAGTAAACATATCTTGGAATGGCAGTCCTCTTTGTGGCCGTCAAAAGGGTGTATTACCCAGTAAAGGATCTCTTCGAGAATGGCTGTCCTCCTATAGACGAGATACGTGTTAAGAGATTCATGGAATCAACCTTTCTTTTTCAACCATTATTTGTTCACTCTGTATTATGCAGAGATACGGGTTTGATCACGGATAACGATTTTGTCGTTCAAATTTATCTGTATATTCAGTATTCTCAGTTGGGTACAGGTGTATATCATGATGTTATACTACACTCCGCTTTAAAACTGCATTAAAGAAAAACTAGTTTCCAGCAACGAATGATGACATGAAAATTAAACATTTTATTTTGTTATACTTTGGGGAGGCACTGGCGTGGGAAGCACTGGGTGGTCATTCGCCGTTTAATTTATTTTCTTAGAGAAGATTTCATATCTTAGACATAACTATTGGCCACTCCTGTACGTGTACGCTCCTGGGCACTTTCTGTAAGGTCTAAAACACGCCGAATTCCAAGCTGGGTTTGTGTCTGGGTCTGGGATTGGCAAGTATGGTAAAGACCCTGCCTGGTATATTTTGACGTCAGGGTGTGTAACTGTTACGTCTTATCAATATAGTATATTAACTGCGTTCATATCTATAGAGATATCTTCTTTTATAACATTTTATGATCTTTGACTTAAAGTTAGAATGGAATTTATATTAACCTTTATATACATTTTCTTATGATCGTTTATGGATTTAAAAATGTTTTATAAACGACTGGCCGCCTTGTGTTGTTTTGTGTGTAGGTGAGCTACCACTCCCTGGAACAATACATCTGTCTTACTCTTGTCTCGGGCAGTGACTGTGTAGCTCCAAGGTTGATGAAAACAATAACAATATTCAATATCCCGCAATGATTTTACCTACTTAAAGGGACATTCCTGAGTTTGCTGCATTGTAAGATGTTTCCGACTAATAAAATATTTCTACGATTAAAGTTGCATATTAAATATATTTTCGTATTTAGAATATCAGTGTCTGTATATTCAATGTGTTTCTGGTCGTCTTAATAGTTGGAAGAACCCCAACTGGATTTTGTCTTCAAATAATTTCGTACGTACGAAAAAAACATATTTTAGGAAATAAAATGAAATTTAACCTAGTACAAATATTAGAACGATCAGAAACACGTTTAATATACAGCTACTATGCAGACAAATTTATTTGATATGTAATCACAATCGTTAAAAAGTCTCTGTTAGTCGATAACATCTTTAAATTTGCAGCAAACTCAGGAATGTCCCTTTAAATTATATTATTCTCACTATTTCAATGTCATTCTCATATAGCATTATCCTTGTGAATATATCATTTTAATTAATTCTGCCCATAAAGTAGTAATGCCATTATGTGTGTATACACTTTATATACTTACTGTAACAACCCAGGTCTTCTCCCTTTGCATGGGTTGACATTTGTCAACAGGCGAATGGTCAAGAAACAAATAATGTTATATATAATAATAAAAAATAAAAACAAATTAAAATAAAATAATAATAATAATAATAATAAAATAATAATAATAATAATAATAATAATAATATAGTATTCTGAAGAAAAACAAGCATTCAGAGAGTACTGCTAAAGCACTACAACCTGTGAGACACCTTGAGGCATTCTCGTCATTTGCCGATTTTAAAGACCGAAATATCGTTCTGGTAGAGAAGCTGAGAAGGATATGCTCATTTTTTCGCGAACACCCAATATCATCACTCTTTTTACAATGATTTGTGAGTGCATGCCATCACAGGTGTGTGTGTGTGCGTGTGTGCGTGTGCGTGTGCGTGTGTACGTGCGTGTGTGTGTGTGTGTGCGTGTATGTGTGTATATATGAAATGAAACACGAAACATGTTACGGATCTCCTACGGTTTTGTCATTCACAAAAGCATTACATATGGTTTTAAAGGGACATACCCTAGCTTCAACCCGTGAAAATTAAAGGGACATTCCTGAGTTTGCTGCACTGTAAGATGTTTCCGACTAATAAAATATTTCTACGATTAAAGTTATATGATAAATATATTTTCTTGTTTAGAATAGCAGTGTCTGTATATTCAATGTGTTTCTGGTCGTCTTAATATTTGTAAGAAGCCCAAACTGGATTTTGTCTTCAAATAATTTTGTACGTTCAACAAAGGCCATGGTTTGTGCTATCCTGCCTGTGGGAAGCGCAAATAAAATATCCCTTGCTGCCTGTCGTAAAAGAGTAGTCTATGTGGCAACAGCGGGTTTCCTCTAAAAAAAACAGTGTCAGAATGACCATATGTTTGACGTCCAATACCCGATGATAAGATAACAAATCAATGTGCTCTAGTGGCGTCGTTAAATAAAACAAACTTTACTTTACTCTAACACGTCCAAGTCTACTGTAGGTTCACGCATCATTAAACATACACGCATGTACGTAAGTATGCATGAATGAATGAGCGTTTAACGACAACCCAGCACACACCAAAAACACACCACAAAAACCATCGGCTATAACTTGAGTGTCAAACTAAGTCATAAGATGATCAACATCAATGTCAAATTCTGAAATTACTAACAAACATAGTGTAGACTTTAGTGAAAGGAAGGAAGGAAGCGAATGTTTTATTTAACGACGCATTCAACACATTTTATTTACGCTTATACGGCGTCAGACCTGTGGTCAAGGACCACACAGATATTGAGGGAGGAAACCCTATGTCGCCACTTCATGGGCTACTCTTTTCGATTAGCAGCAAGGGATCTTTTATATGCATCATCCCATTGACAGGATAGCACATACCACGGCCTTTGGTGTACCAGTCGTGGTGCACTGGCTGGAACATTAGTGAAAGAGTCATGTGAAACGAACATTAGTGAAAGGATTAATGAAGCATATTAACGTTAAAGTACAAAACTTAAAATCTTCAAAAAGACCAAATATAAACGCTATGATAAACCCATGGAAACAGTTTTTCTTTTGAATGGGCGCAGATAAACAAATCAATGTTTCACAAAACGAAAACTAGATTTGAAAACATTATCACAGATGCTTATAGCAATTTCTAAGAGCTACCGAATGTGTGTTGTATTCGCCACTGTCAAGAAAACCCAGGAGAATGTTGTCACCCCTGTACCACGTTAGGTTAACCCTTTTGCACATTGCATTAGCATATGTCACACACGCATATAACCACGTACACACACACACACACACACACACACACGCATACATACACTAGTACATGCATACACACACGCGTACATACATGCATACACAGATACGCACACGCATACACACACGCATGCACACACACGTATACACATACATATATATATATATATATATATATATATATATATATATATATATATATATATATATATATATATATATACACACACTTGAACACACACACATACTCGCACACACACGAACACTCACACATACACATACTCGCACACACACGAACACTCACACATACACACACACACTCGCAAACAAACACACACACACACACAGAAAGAGAGAGAGAGAGAGAGAGAGAGAGAGAGAGAGAGAGAGAGAGAGAGAGAGAGAGAGAGAGAGAGAGAGAGAGAGAGAGAGAGAGAGAGAGTAAATGAATGAATGAATGAATGAATGTTTAACGACACCCCAGCACGAAAAATACATTCGGCTATTGGGTGTCAACCTACGGTAATGCAAACAAATAAGATGATGATCAACATCAATATAAAAATTCAAGATTTAAATAAAAACAGTGTAAAGAACTGTGCAAAAATAAAAATATCACAGATAGATACTGACGTTTACTCAAATTTCAATCTGTGCTGTATTGGCCATTCTCAAAGAGAATGTTACACCCCTGCACCACGGTGAGGTTACAGAACACGCAGGGGAGAGAGAGACATATAACACACACGCAAACACACACACTCACACACACATACTCACATCATACGCAGAAACACACACACACACACACATACACACACACACACACACACACACACACACATATATATATATATATATATATATATATATACACACACACACAAGCAAACAGAACACAAACACAAACACAACAGAAACACATAGACACACACACAAGACACACACACAAACACACACGCACACGCACACACACATAACCACACTCAAAGACATACACACAAAAACACACAAACACACACACACACACACAACCACACTCAAAGACATATAGTACGGGAGCCAGGTCGATTTATTTATGTCGGAGAGTCAGGAAGGTTTGAACATTGATTCTTATGTAAAAATATGTGTAGATTTCAAATCTGCAACTCTTACTAGCCTAAACCTGTACGTTAATTAGGAATTTGCATATTTGTAATGGTACGTCAAAGTCAATCTGTGTTCGATCTGCTGCCACCCCAAAAACAACATTCCACGGGACAGACTCCAAATTTTAGTTATAGGGGAGATTAAACTCTTTAACAAAAAAAATTGTGATGCCTAATATCCAAACTTTCCATTTTGATTTGTTGGACTTTCATAATTTGTCAATTTGACCTACATTTTCAAGGTCAAATGAAGGTAATTGTTTCTGAATATATAATATGCTGTAAATGACACAAATCATTGGTTTCTTTTAATTCTTTCCAATAATATTGATCAATAATGTTCATATTATGACTTTGGTTTATAGATATATCCATTACACATCTAGTAGGGGTGCTTTCTGATTGAAATTTCAGGGGCAGATCCATAATTTAACGAAAGGGGGAGATGTTTAGACAAATTTTACGTCCACATTTTAGGGCATGGTTTGTTAGAAATGGATACCAATGCTTACTGAGGTCTGTACAGGGTATGGTTAATGACTAGGGTAAGTGCGATTTAAGGTGAGGGTAGGTTCCCACATAAAGATGACCGTTAAAGGTCATTTTGAGGGTAATTTAAGGTCATTTAGGGTTATATTAGTGGAAGTTATGTTTTTTTACATTTTTCTTATCTTTGTGGGTAAGCCTACTTAAAAATATGCTACTTAAAGTTCGCCTTTCATAAATATGATTATAATGGATCATTATATATTACAATTTACATGCAAAATATATGGAAACATGATATAAAAATCAACTGATCTCGAAATTATGTGTTTCTGCGGCTGATCCAGAATTTAATCAAAGGGGATAATTTCTGAATGGGTTATGTCCAAATTGTGGGTATGGTTTATTAGCAATGGATACCCATGCTTTTTGAGGTCTTTACATGGTGAGTTTAGGTACAGTTTATGGCGACGGGGGGTACCCATGCGAAATTGACCCTTACGAATAATTTTGGGGTCATTTGAGGTCATTTAGGATCATATTAGAAAAATTAAGTTTATTACATTTTATATACAAATATGCTACTTAAAGTTCGCCTTTCATAAATATGATTATAATGGATCATTATATATTACAATTTACATGCAAACTATAGGGAAACATGATATAAAAATCAACTGATCTTGAAATGATGTGTTTACTAATGTCTAAAACATATGTTTAGAAATAATTAATGGTAACTTTGTTAGAAATGGGTACCCATGCTTATTGATGTTTAAACAGAGTACGTTTTATGGTGAAGGTAGGTATCCACGTAAAATTTACCTGTATTGAGATCTGTTTAAGGCAAGGTTTATGGTGAAATTAGGTTTTCACACCATTGCGACATTTAAAGGTCACTTTATTGATGATTTTAGATGTCAGTGCAAGTCAAAATCAATATTTTGGTTACAGTTTTTAAATATCTATGAGAGTAAGTCTTTTCTAAAAAGTGTTATTTAAGGTTTACTCTTGATTATGACTAATTGATCAGTATAGCCTATATTGCAATATTCATATAAACAAAGGGCGATCTGGAATGAAAAATGTGTTTATTTGACAATATTCATTTTTGTGACACATCCTTCCCCCAAAATTTTAATGCAGATTTTAGACCACTATCAATTTGTAGAATCTTTACATGTATCAATATGTATGGTTGGATATAGGTCTTCCCGCATATAACTCAGTGGCATCCTTGAAAGATGGAAGTATCTCAAAACTTCTGGGTTGGTTTTTTAATATCCTTAACCTCCCAACATCTGATTCAGTAGCTCCATACACGCAACATACATATACTTCGGTACAGGAGGTCCACAACAGTTCCACTCTTTAAGAATGGCAAGAACGCTGTTGGTTTCATTAATGAAACATTGGAACTACACTTGTGTCAAATGAATGTCACATCTATAATTTTGCACAATTTACCTTTCTCTTTCCTACTCCTTAGATTTTTGTTGGTAGCTTTATGTATTGTTTCTCAATATGAATGTCAAAGATAATATCATCTTTTCTGGTGGAACCATCAATCTTTCCCAAAACTATGTTGACAAATGTGTTTGCAATTGGTTTGTTTAATGTATAGATTAGAGCATAACCATCAAACATGTAAGGTAAGAATACTGTCAGTCTACAAATTATCACTCTACGTAGCATTCCCTTGCCACACGTATTATCCCAGTTGATTATGCGGGATCAGAGTAACAATGTTTTTTGTTTTCTATTCAATATTCTATGGAACATGATGTTACATTAGTTTGTAAGTATGGGCTCATCATTGGAAATGGTTGAGGATCCACAAATGGCACATTCAACCTGATAGAAAATTATGACGCAGCTATATCTACACAATTTTTTATCCAAGCATGAAGCATATTCTCGAGTTGTGGTTGAATGCAGACAGACACACAACACTATTAATGGTTTGCTATCTTGGTCACCCTAAAGACAAAGCTTTGATACCATTTGGGTAGTCATCAAATACTGGGCAGGACATACTCCACTTGAAACACACTGTCGCGGATCGCAGTAGGCATTGTGAAGTTTCTGAACAGTTGATAATTTGCATGGTGATATTAAGTCATTGATAAAGTTATGAAGAAGAGAAGTTTTTGGAGGTGTTTCCACCTATCAAGAATGCCTCGGATACATTTGGAAAGAGATAATTTCTAACCATACTTTCTAAGCATTCCATAATTTGACAGTAGTCTACCTCCTGCTTAAGGAGATTGGAAAAATAATTCAAATGTAGCAAAACAAGGCAGATATGTATTCCAGAATACACATGTACTGCAATCCAGTGCTGCTATCTATCTATCATTATATAAAACCGGTTAGTTGTATGGCAATTGTTCATGTTGAATAATAAGTTTAATCATAGAAACCAATTAAGACATACCAGTTTAATTGTTGCTAGAATAAACAGTGATATTGTCTATAATTAGATAATAACATTATATCTTAAATATTGATGATGTTCATCCACCACCCCCACCACCACCACACACACACCCCACCACCACCACCACCAAAAAATAACCCCACAAAACACAAAAACAAACAAACCCAAAAACCAAACAAACAATAATAATAATAATAATAATAATAATAATAATTTTCCATGACGGGGTACCTACCTTCTTTGTAAACCTTACACTATATAACATGAAGCATGTGTCCCCCATTTCTAATAAAACGTGCCTGAAATTGTATTTGCCTAGTCGTTTTGGAAAGACAGATGGGATCTGTTTAAATCCCCAGTAATATTATATGAAGTATATTTCATTTCATTCAACACCAAAACCAAAGATTAAACAAAACATATATAAATTGATATTTCATATTTTTATTCATAAACATCTTTCGAACACTTAATTAACTTAAAACTAGCATTTGACTTTATTCAGGTTGAGAAACAGTTAATTTAGTGAGTACTTCTTTGTCTTTGGGTAGTGGCTGACAGAGGAAACAATTTCGACATACCAATAAAAACATGCACATTCCACGCTAACGCACAGGTTTATTTTTTATAACTGCTATACCAATGCAAATTATAATAGCCTGTCAGTTTGTATGCATTGTAGAGCCAGTTATCTACATACAGTATCTGGAAGAATGTATCACACGAAATTAGTATTGTAAACTAAATGCATTTTTCGTTCCAGATTTCCAAGTTACATACAGTATCTAGAAGAATGTATCGCACGAAATTAATACTATAGAACAATGGTTACAGCAAAAAGAAGAATATATTCAGCTTGATAAAAGTGTGGTTCTATTCGGCAGCATACATACAAATCATAAATTTGTGAATTGGCTTATTGTCAATGTAAAGCATTATATATATAGAACAAAACTTCAAAAGAATATACTTCATATAACTGGAATTAAAAATGTAATTACAGATAAATTACAAATAGAGAAATACATACTCTATAAAAACTGTTCACATAAAGAGTTTGATGAAAACTGGGCACCTTGGCAAAGATGTGTAGAAAATTAAACTTAGCCTTAATAGTTAAAAATAACTCCAATATAAGACACATACTGTTGGTGGTGGGGTTTTTGTGTGTGTGTGTGTGTGTGTGTGTGGGAGGGGGGGGGGTTGTAACCTAAAAGCCAATAACGTTTGTTTTCTATATTTGGAAATATGGTTTTTTCTTTTCTTCTTTTCTCTCTGTCTATCTGTTTAATTTCTTTTTTATTATATATTTAGTCTGTCATTAATTTTGTGCTCCAAATTTGACTGTTTCAATTAACTAGTAATTTTATTGAATGCACTTTATATTTATGTATCTATTGTAAGATAATGATTTCAGGGCCCCAACCCTGACATTATCAATATATAAATATCTGGGACAATAAATATATTTAAAAAAACAAAAACAAAACAAAACCTGTAAAATAAATGCATTTTTTATTCCTGATTTCCCAGTTTACATGCATATTATACTGACCAATTAGATACATTTAATAATCAAAAGTAAACCTTTTATAGCACTTTCTGGAAAGAACCTAGACTTACAGATAAAAAAAATTAAACATTTCGATTTTGACACCAACTAGCTTCTAAAATAATACCTTAAAGGTCAAAATGGCATGAGTACCTAACTTTACCATAAACCATACTCTACATAGATCTCAATAAAGGTCAAATTAGAGTGGGTACCTACCCTCACCATAAACCTTACCCTGCATAGATCTCAATACGTATAGGTACCATTACATTTTTTTAAAGACATGTTTTAGACACTTATAAACACATTGTTTTGAGATAAATTGATTTTAATATCAAAATTCCCCATAGTATGCCGTGATATGTGCCATCCTGTCCGTGGGATGGTGCATATAGAAGATCCATGGCTACTAATGGCAACATGTAGCGGATTTCCTGTCTAATGTAATCATATCTATGAAGAGTGAACCTTATGTAGCATATTTATCAAAAGCACTACCGTCAATGTTGTGAAAAATGTAAAAACCTAATTTGCTAAATTACCTTAAATGACCCCCAAAACGACCTTTAAAGGTCACTTTTGCATGTATGCCTACCCTCACTATAAACTGCACCCATCCTCACCATAAACCATACCCTGTACAGAACTCCGAAAGCATTGGTACCCATTTCTAACAAACCATGCCCCAAAATGTGGACGTAACCTTTTCTTAAACATCTCCCCCTTTCGTTAAATTATGGATCTGCCCCTGAAATTTCAATCAGGAAGCACCCCTACTAGAAGTGTAATGGATATATCTATAAACCAAAGTTATAATATGAACATTATTGATCAATATTATTGAAAAGAATTAAAAGAAACCAATGGTTTGTGTCATTTACAGCAAATTATATATTCAGAAACAATGACCTTCATTTGACCTTGGAAATGTAGGTCAAATTGACAAATTATGAAAGTCCAACAAATCAAAATGGAAAGTTTGGATATTAAGCATCACAAATTTTTTTGTTAAAGAGTTTAATATAACTATAACTAAATTTTGGAGTCTGTCCCGTGGAATGTTGTTTTTGGAGTGGTAGCAGATCGAACACAGATTGACTTTGACGTACCATTACAAATATGCAAATTCCTAATTAACGTACAGGTTTAGGCTAGTAAGAGTTGCAGATTTGAAATCTACACATATGTTTACATAAGAATCAATGTTCAAACCTTCCGGACTCTCCAACATAGATACATCGACCTGGCTCCTGGACTAATACACACTCAGACACATATAGGATATAAATTATTATAATTGATTAACAATTTGTTTTAATTTGTTTACTTCATATCTTTGTATTACGTAGGTTATAGGTTATATTTAAGTTAACTCTTTTGTACATTACATTTGTATATGCCACGCTTGGCCAATAGTTAAATATTATATATTATGTATGTTACATTTTATTATTACATAATAAGAATAATAATGGATTGTAAGAGAAAGTTTTTGTTTTTTAATTCAACGAAAGTGTTGTGTTCGGTGATTTGGTTAGCGGAATATTTCCTCTATATTTCGTTGAGACAAAACGGTCAGTTCGAGTGTTGAATATCGCGCAAACTGAATGCGGTGTGACCAAGTATGTTTTATAAATTCTCATTGAAGAGTTCCAAGATTCTAACATGAAATTAAAATTACTGAGTGTTGTCATGGATTTCCCTCCATTTTTCCATTATCAGCAAGATATCTTTTAAAAGCACTTTACCACAGATAGGACAGCACATGCCACGGCTGTTGATATACCAGTCGCAGAGAACTGGTTGAGACGATAAAAAAACATGTGGAGATTCTATCCTACGACTCAAGAACCACAGGCGAGCGTTCTACCGACTGAGCTAGATCTTGCAACGCCCTCAAGCACCCCCCCTCCACCACCACCGCACACACACACACACACACTCACACCTCACGTTTCGGAGGCAAAAGTTAAAGTTTTGTTTTGTTTAACGACACCACTAGAGCACATTGATTTATTAATCATCGGCTATTGGATGTCAAACATTTGGTCTTATTTTAACATATGTTCCCAGAGAGGAAACCCGCTACATTTTTTTTTCATTAGTAGCAAGAAATCTGTTCTATGCACCATCTCACAGACAGGATAGCACTTACCACGACCTTTGATGTACTAGTCGTGGTGAACTGATTGGAACAAGAAATAGCGCAAATGGACCCATCAGGCGAGCGCCCCCCCCCCCCCCCCCCCCCACACACACACACACACGGTCACCCCCGTTTCGCAGACAGACAAATAACTACTGCTAGGATTAAACTGGCGATTAGATTGTTGCCAGATATTGGCCGTGGACAAGTCGTTTAGCCCGAAATCGTTTTACGCCGGTATTAACGGATTGTCCGCTTCATAATCTCGACGCAATTTGTTCACACGACCACAGTCCCTGGAGAATTCGAGTCTAATTGTCATTTAAACCCAACAACAAATCGGTCCTTCTTCGTCTTTATGGGTTTTTCGTTTTCTTTCTACCCTCTTTATTTCTGTAATCATAATACTGTCGGTTGAATCTCATGATGGACACTCATTATTATATGATGGACATAAACTATTATATGATAGACATAAATTATTATATGATAGACATAAATTATCATATGTTGAACATAAATTATCATATGATGGACATAATTAGTGGAGGGTGTGTGTGAGGGGGGTGGGGTGGTGGTGGCAAGGAATCAGCTGCCCCAGCAAGAAAACAAAACAGGGAATGTTGCCTTTTTAATTTACAAATACCATTTGTGTTTACATTACATTACATTACATTACATTACATTACAGTGTTTCCTGAATAATACTTCTTTCTTTTTAATTATGTACACCATTCCTTACGCATCTTATGGGGTTCTGTTCGTTTGTTTGTGTTTGTTTTTCGGTGTGTGTTTGTTTTTGTTTTTTGTGTTTTTTTGGTGGGTATTTTTGTTGTTGTTGTGGTTTTGTGTGTGTGTGTGTGTGTGTGTGTGTGTGTGTGTGTGTGTGTGTTTTTGGTGGGGGGGGTTGGGGGGTGGGGGGTGGTATCTGTTCTACGTTAGAAATGCTTATGAATATTTGATGTTATTTTATTCATATCAAACAGTCGTGTATTACCAACGTTTTTGTTAAGCAGTTCAGTGAACACTTTTAACTTTAGACTAAATTTTAATTAGCATTTGGTTTATTTTCAAGTTAATTGGCTTCAGCTGGGCACAGGAGTATTTTTATCTTGGTTGATCTTATTATTATATGTATGTTAAACCATAAAATATAAAATAAAACTAACTTATTAAAAAAGAAAAAGTACCTGAATTAATACAGAGTCCCACAAGACTTCATAGATGTGAATAAATTACTGTTTTAATTCCACAGACGTGGATACTCTACCCTTTTACATTCCAGACGTAGATAATCTACACTTTAAATTCGATGGACGTGGATGATATACCCTTTTAAACTCCATAGACGTGGATGATATACCCTTTTAAACTCCATAGACGTGGAGGATATACCCTTTTAAACTCCATAGACGTGGATGATATACCCTTTTAAACTCCAGACGTAGATAATCTACACTTTAAATTCGATGGACGTGGATGATATACCCTTTTAAACTCCATAGACGTGGATGATATACCCTTTTAAACTCCAGACGTAGATAATCTACACTTTAAATTCGATGGACGTGGATGATATACCCTTTTAAACTCCATAGACGTGGATAATCTACACTTTTAAATTCTATAGATGTGGATAATCTACCCTTTTAAACTCCATAGACGTGGATGATATACCCTTTTAAACTCCATAGACGTGGAGGATATACCCTTTTAAACTCCATAGACGTGGATGATATACCCTTTTAAACTCCAGACGTAGATAATCTACACTTTAAATTCGATGGACGTGGATGATATACCCTTTTAAACTCCATAGACGTGGATGATATACACTTTTAAACTCCATAGACGTGGATGATATACCCTTTTAAACTCCATAGACGTGGATAATCTACACTTTTAAATTCTATAGATGTGGATAATCTACCCTTTTAAACATTAACAGGTTTACGTGTATATTGTTTTAGTACTGCGATTTTTTAGTTAGGTAAAATCATCGTAAAACTTTGTGTCCTTCCCAAACACGGCCGCTATTTATGGTGAGTGAGTATAGGAAATTTCTGAAATATGATATTAAAATTAACTACATATTAATTGTTGTAATAAAATAAAATGTAAAGATTATATATCAATGAAAGTCAAGGTTTAGAGTCACTAACCCTAATTTCCGAGGGACGTATTTTTTTGTTGCGGATAAAATTAATGTTCAGCTAATATAGACACTACTACCATTAGCAATACTGTATTTGAAAAACTTAATAATTTAAGCAAAATCTGTAAGTAATTTATAATAACTAATAAAAAAAATAACCAGACCGTAACAAGAAACAATGGCTGACATTATTTTTGTTCTATTTTTAAACAATTAATATGAAGGTGTAACAAGTATATACATAATATTTTATCTGGACCCGTAGACGTGATTGTAGTAAACAAAACAACAACAACAACAACAACAACAAAACAACATTAAAAGCCTACCCACCCTAGCTAAAACTTTTCTACACGTTCCCTAAAACACACATTTTTATTTATTTTAAAACTAACTTAACGATAAAACAAAATTGTAATGACCAATTACAGTTTAGACTGCCTAATAACGAGGGTCATTGGTTTTAAATATGTAACCTAGATTCGCAGGTAAAACCCCACCGCTATGAATGTATTCTTAGCGGTGCAAACATAGCGTGCATTTTAGTAGTAACTATAGGCCATGTTCAGCGACAATAAGTATTTTGTTGGTAATGGGTCTTCGATATTTTCTTTTTTTATTTCATTTCAGTTCGTTTATTTTTTTTATTATTATTATTTTTTTAATAAACTCAAATACCATTTGTATGTAGGAACTAAAATGAAACATGTAAAACTACAACCAAAAGCAAAACATAAATAATTATAGCAACAAAAAATATAACAAAACAAAAAAATATACAAAATACAAAAACACAATACAAAATACAAAAACACAATACAATTTTTTTTATAAAACCCAATAACAACAAGAAAATCAAATAAAATCAAACAAAACAATACTAATACCTTACAATCGATTTGAGTATAATGCATTGTGGTTATAGTAAATACATTAAAACGTATATTTAAAAATATATTACTGGATATAATACTTTCTTTTTACAAAAATTAATTTAAAAATTAAAATACCGGCGTGTGTAAAAAAAAGTTAATTACATTTGTCTTTGATCGGAGTGACGTTGCTTTGTTTTGTGTTTTCTTGTCAGTCCAAATCTGAACACGACAATCACGACTGTGTGATAAAATTATAAATAAAACACAATCACAAAACGTAGCCTTAATATTTCTCTTTTTTTAAATAATAAAACAACAAAATGAAAACACGAAAAAAAATAAACTGTTTTATCTGGTGCTCAGCGAGACGTTACGTTTCGGTTTGTCTTTGAAAGCCATGCAGAAAATTGATCGAAAATAAACAATACGGACATGTTGATTTGGCGGGATTCGACATCACTTGCACGTGTGGTACAAAACAGCGCGCGTGCGGCGCACTATGATATTTCGAAGACACGCTTGAACGATTGTAATACAAAGAGATTAAGCCAAATTATTAACTGCAGACTCAGTGTTAAAAGACACGTGGGATAGAGTTTGTAAGTGGATGTCCTTCCCAGCAGGGTGCCCATCAATAAACTTCTGTATTTTGGCCATGAAGTAGAATACATTTTCTTTTCATACGAAATGAAAAGCCGGTAACACCAATATTCCTTTTGAGAGTATTTCAATATTGTTAATAAATTATAATTTTATTCATCGGTTTGTTTAAAATGCGGTTATACAAAAAGCGTTCTTTCAAGGGAGGGAAATATCATTCCACGCACCAAAGATCCGCGTTTATGCACTGATTTGTATGAGTCCAGACAATGACCCACGCACTTACTTGGTATTAATGCGCTTAAATGCACGTGGCACCAGTCTCGCGCGTGCGTCGCGCTGCCCCTGTTTTCAATAACTCGTTGACATTATTTTCTTTCATTAAAGGAGACAATTATCCATTTATTTTTGAAGAGGGATTTTTTAGAGGTAGAGATCATCCTAAAAAGCTGATGTTATGAAAACGTATTTGCACTCTGCGAGATAAGCGATAAAATTCGCCGCTGGGTTCACCGTTACCTGTGCAGCGTGTACAAAACTTGCTTCTTATCGAACCAGCGATGCCCAACAAAAGATTAAAATATTATCTGTCATCACCGACTTACTGAGGATGTTTGCACCTTAAAAGAAGGTTTTATTTTTGCCAAACATCGACGTATTCTGACTTCAAAGATCAACCTTCTATTCTAAATAATAATCACGTGATTTGCCATAATCAAATCTTCCAGGAAAATATTTTCTGTACACCGGTTAATTGACTGATTCGCGTCCAGCGCTCGGAATCCCGGCGTGCAATATTGGGAGCAATTTCGTCAGCATCACAAACGTCACCAGTCTAATTGGATAAAAGTGCTTTAAATGCATCAGCGCCGGTTAATGGACGGGAGAGCTTTATACGGGCATTTTACTTCCGACATTATTTTGCTGGGCAATTGTTACACCGGTTTTACTGCTGGCATATCCAATACATCAAACCAGAGCGATTTGTTTGCACTGGGGTTGTCTGCCAAATTACTCCAATATTGTAGCAAGAAACCGGAAGCAGAAGATTACTGTATAAAATCTTAATTCCTAATATTACGGACACGGAGACGAATAATGTATATAATAAAATTGTATCTGACCTGCAGCGCTTACGTTTAACGCTCACGCCCGGATAGTCGAGATATCGTCGGTGACAACGGACGTTAATTGAATAAAAACACGACTTCGGCATGCAACGTTTATTTTAGAATCTTCATTATTCTACTTTTTGCATCACTCGGGAATATATTTGGAGACATTAGATTTTATCAGCGAATTAAACAGCCAAAGTTGAATTCCATTATGAGTGATTTTAGCGTTAACTGTCACCAATACCTTCTACTCTGTTCGGGAGATCAATTTAAACGCGGTGTTTTGTCGTTTGTTTAGAACGGTAGTTACGGACAAAATGAGCTCTCTTTGACATCATAATTAGCCAATTATCTCGTTAATGCTCCAATTTGTGGACTTTTTTGAGAAAACGAAATGAGATTCGTATACAAAAGTGAAATACCTTTTATTCCATTAGGGTCCTTTGAGAAAGAACAGAACGAATAAATGTGATAAACGTGGGTCACAGGTACAAGATGGCGTCCGTATAAAAATGCGGAAAGCCATTCAGTTGGCTCTGCTTGAAGTCAAATTGATGAATAACTCTTGTGCCATCAAAAGTGTCACAACATAATAGTATGCATATGTTTTATCGACCTAAGATTAGTCCTCTACAAACATTACCTTTGATCATACAGGATTTAAAAAAAAAATGTAATTGGATTTTAAAATCAAAGTTATTGTGGTCTTTATTGTCTGTTTTTCAAATTCAGTGTGTATAGTATTGTACTCGTGGTAACAATAGTATCAGTAATAGGAGTAGCAGTGGCGGCAGCAGGGGTAACAATAGCAGTAGTCTAAATAGTAGTAGTAGAAGTAGTAGTAGTAGTAGTAGTAGTAGTAGTAGTAGTAGTAGTAGTAGTAGTAGTAGAAGTAGTAGTAGTAGTAGTAGTAGTAGTAGTAGTAGTAGTAATAGTAGTAGTCGTAGTAGGCCTAGTAATAGTCGTAGTAATAGTAGTAGTCGTAGGAGTCGTCGTAGTAGTAGTAGTAATAGTAGTAGTAGTAGTAGTAGTAGTAGACTGACGCGAACCACCGGGACAGAACACCTTTCGCGAATTCCTGATATCACCACTGTTTTGACAGTGATTCATGGGTGCATGTCACCACAGCTATACTTATTCCAGTGAGCTGGACGAGGCACTGGATAGATTCGTGGAATAAATCACTATTCTATTTTGCAAAATGACCGTTAGACTGCATTGTGCAAAGATACGGTCTTCATAATGGATGGCGGTTTTGTCGTTCAGATTTTTTTATTTTGCTGTAATGGTGGTAGTAGTGGTTATAGATGGTGCTCTTACTCTAGCGGTAGCGGTATAATTGCTGTAATAGAAGTGTTAGTTATAACAATAGTACATTTTGATATTAAAAATGCCAAGTGCAGTTACCAACAATTAACAGTCTTAAGAAAGAAAAAAAAGCAAACACAAGTTCATTAGCAAAATAAATATGTTTTCAAAAATAGATTATACAACCAATAGCCTTTAAACACGGCATTGCTCTAGTGGTGGTAGTAGGCGTTGCTGCTATTATTCCAGCGGTAGCAGTAATTGTTGTGGTAGCAAAAGCAGTTATAATATAACAGTAGTATATGTTGATAAATAAATATGTCAAGTACTTTTACCAACAATTAAAAATCTTTGAAAAAGATGCAAACATGATTTAATAAACATAATTTATCAATTCGTTCGCAATTTTTTTTTTATATTAATTCCAATAATCGATGACACAACCAAACACCTTTAAACCTGGCATGACGGTGGCCTCTGGGTACCATGGGTGCCCGCCTCTTTAGGCCCCACAGAATCGCATTCAGCGTACTCGGTGGCGTCGTGGTTAGGCCATCGGTCTGAGTGAGTGCTTCGCAAGGCTCAATGGGTAAGTGTAAACCACTTGCACCGACCAGTGATCCATAACTGGTTCAACAAAGGCCATGGTTTGTGCTATCCTGCCTGTGGGAAGCGCAAATAAAAGATCCCTTGCTGCTAATCGGAAAGAGTAGCCCATGTAGTGGCGACAGCGGGTTTCCTCTCAAAATCTGTGTGGTCCTTACCCATATGTCTGACGCCATATAACCGTAAATAAAATGTGTTGAGTGTGTCGTTAAATAAAACATTTCTTTGTTTCTTTCTTTGTTCGAACCACGCTGGGGCCGGGTTTAGTGAAATCAATTTTAAACTATTTTCTATTCAATTCGGGTTCAAGCACGTATCTTGGAAACACAGTTCACCTACAGTGTATCATGTGTGTTTGTGTTTAGGACAGACGGTAATGGTTAGTGCTAGAGACGTCGGTATAGTGTGGCTTTATATCTAGCACTGACCTCTGCATTTACGCTATGTATTTCCTCGACCAAAGTTAAAAGTCGGTTTAACCATACCACAAGAGTACATACATAGATTTATTAATCATCGGCTGTATATTGGATGTCAGAACACTTGATAATTCCAAATTATAGCCTTCAGATATATAGAGGAAACACCCTATATTCGTTCATTTGCTGCAAGGGATGTTTTATATGCGCGTATCACAGACAGGCCAACACTTATCATGGCCGTTGTTATATCAGTAGTGGGGCTTTGGCTTGGACTGGAAAACCCAACTGGAGAATGAGTCCGTGAAATGGATTCGATCCTGCGTCCCAAGCACCCCAGACGAGTGTTCTACAGACTGAGCTAGATCTCTTCAAATATTGAAATAACCACAAATTATGCTAGACACCAAATTCAATGTTGTTATAGTTTAAAATGTACTGAAGTGTTGTTCTTTCATTTCCTATCTAGAAAAGGCGTTAAAGTAACCGTAGTTCGTAATGTGTTGAAGTGTTATTCGTTTTATTTTCTATCTAACACAATATGCCAAAATAACCATATGGTAGGCACCAAACAGCCATATTTTAAAATATGCCGAGGTTTCATTACACAAACATTCCTTTCCTTTATTATGTGGGAGTCTGTACTGGAAAGCGAAGATCGGTGAATGTGTTAAAAAAAAATCATATCTTCATCATCATCATGTAGTGTGTTTTCCGCCTGCTCGTGCTGCCAACCAACGCTCTATTGCGCAACAGAGCGCTCGCCACCCGGGTTCGGACAACACAAACGCAAAGTTAATTACTTAATGAAAAATAGGGAGCCCGGGTCCCCTTGAGCTCTGTCCTAAACCCGAGCCGGCTACCGATTACTGGTCGTGGTTCTCTAACCAATCATCTGTCTTGCACGTCACGCGGGCTCTGTCAACAATGGCGACACGCGGCTCCTACCGGAAGCCGGACTTTTGCTTTCCTATTTCAGGTCTCTCTCCATTTCCGGCGACTGAAACAGGGATCTGAATTCATCTCTTTGTTTTGTGTTCGCTTCACCCTCTTTATTAGTTTTCACGAAACAGAATATCGCGGAGTCGCTTCCTGTAGCACAGCAATTACCACACTGCTGAAAGTTAGACGTAAACCGATCGGTCTTTGGTCACGATAAAAAGAAGGAAAATCGACGACTAATTGAAATAGATGAAATGCGAGAGAGGAAATAGTGGCAACACTCCTCAGCCATTGACACCACTGTGTTGATTTTGTTTTCGCGAATACTTGTAATAAAAACAAAACTTCTTATGCTGGTCTGACAGTTCTGGTTTCAGAGTGTATCATCTTACGTAAACTGACGCTTATAAACAATATGGCGACGATTCCGGTTGAAGCTCGGGCATGCGTCGCCCGCATGCTGGTTCTTCCGCATTTTTGCGCATCCGAAACCATTTCCGTTTTGTGGAAAAGTCGTACTTTTTTGCGCATATGATTTTGTGTGTGTGTTTGATGTTTGATGTTTGGGGTTATTTTATCGTTCACAAATGCGGGTGAAAACGAACAGTAATTTTCGCATTACCAATTAACCCTATCGTTTCTTTTGTAATTGACAGCTGGCCACAAAGATGACATTTTGTCAATTAACAAAGGAAGCGGATCAATTACACATCAATAATTAACACACAAGCAAGTTGCTGGTGGCAAGGTTGTAAAAACTCTTAAATGTTATTGTAATTCAATTTCTCGTTTTTCTTCTTCTTATTATTTCTTTCTTTCTTCTTTTTTAACGACATCCAGCACTTAGTCGTATCAATTAAATCTTAGAAACATGGTATAGAGCTGTCCTATTCTAACACGACTAAGAACAACATATACATGTATATAGAATGGATAACAATATTTGAATGAATATCACAGATCAGTTTTACAGAACTTGTTTTAAAAAATTTGAGAGACATTGATGATTCTGGGACCAGGGGACGTAGACCGGTGACAAAATGTTCGGCTGATATGCGGTCGGTCTAGGATCGCTCACCGTCGATGGGCCCATTGGGCTAGATCTCATTCTAGCCGGTGCACCACGACTGTTATATCAATTAAATGTTGTGGTATGTCCCATCCTGTCTGTGGGATGTTCCATATAAAAGATCCCTTGCTACTAATAGAAAAATCTAACGGGTTTCAAAATGACAAAATGTTTGACATCCAATAGTCGATGGTTAACATATCAATGTGCTCTAGTGGTGTTGTTGAACAAAACCAACTTTAATTTGTTGATGGTTGTGTGCTGTATTCGCCACTCTCGTGGTGAGGAACCTCATTCGCGGACCACCAATAACCAACAACTCGAGAGATGGACAGAAATTAATGTTCTTGACAAGAGACTGTAGATGCAACACGACCATTGGTGTATCTGAGGGGGGGGGGGGGGTGTCATGCCCCCCAAAACATACCTCGTTTGTTTCCTCCACCACCATTTATACTTGCCCGTCACTCCAAAAGTCTACGCCAATTTAATAAACAAGATATGTTAAATTGTATTTAGAAGAACCGTGTATATTTATATTAAAGTTAAAGTTTGTTTTAACGACACAACTAAAGCACATTGATTAATTAATCATCGACTATTGGATGTGAAACATTTGGTAATTCTGACAGTCTTAAAGAGGAAACCCACTACATTTTTCCATTAGAAGAAATGAAATTTTTATACATCATCCCACAGAATGGATAGCACATACCACGGTCTTTGATGTACAAGTCTAGGTGCACTGGCTGGAACGAAAAATAGCCCAATGTACCCACAGACGGGGAATCGATCCCAGACCGATCGCGCATCAGGCGAGCGTTTTACCACTGGGCTACGTCTCGCCCCATTTATATTAAATTTCAGTTAACAGAGAACAAGATTAATTTTGAAAGGTGTTTCTTTGTAATCTTTATTTACTTAATCTGTTGTTCAATTATACATTTATTTGCCTTCCTTTCAACGTTTCCAAATTGGCCACGAGGTCAATTTGATACAACGCTACCGGCATTATATTCTAGTTTACGCCGACTCCACATTTCAAAAGATTATTTCTGTATTCGTTTTGTCGATAACAAAGTAGCCATTTCACAGAAAATGAACCTGTAAACATTCTATCATCATTGACAAGATAAATTAACGCGGGCGGCGCCAACGGAGCCCAATTAAAAAAGTAATTTTCGCTGAAATCCCAGAGCTAGGCCTATTGACTCGGGAACGGGTAACATTTGATCTCGGTCTTCCGATCAGACACGAAACAAAACGACGTTGGATTTAACGCAAAAACCTCGCGGCAATAAAATGCATTTGACGAGTCGTATTTTAGCGGTTAACGGCGGCAATTCTGACGCGTGTAAGTTGTTTTCTCCAAGCGGTGTATGTCACTTCATTCCCGGCGTCGAAACTTCGCCGAGCTGACGATTAACACCAATCGCAACCTTATGGCACGCGTCGAGCTTCGTTTGATGTCGGGTTAATAAAAAAAATTTAAAAAGGAAAAGGTTTGCCTTGCTGAAGTCCAATAGTGAAGGCTTTTCTGTTGGAAGATTGTCAGAGAGACAATAAAGCAAGAAGTAATTCACCAATCCACGCCATTAACACTGGCGATGTCGACACTCTCATTACACGAACACCGAACGGAACGACAGCGAATTACTTCGAAAATGCCGTTTAATCATCCAATTGGACACATATGTGCTGTTATTAGCCCAGTGTTATCACTGTCGGGCTCCATTATTTAGCAACTGGCCCATAAAAACCACGAAACCAGTGGGCTTTCATTTCTCACAAGTCGTTCGTGTTGCAGCGGCGACAGAGATGCGGTGCCACGCTTCCAATGGCGGTGGTCCTGTGAAGAGTCTGTGGTGCCAAGTCTGCTGTGCTAGGTCTGTGGTGCCAAGTCTGCTATTATTAAATGTCATGCCTATCGGTATAGGATCAGTACTTAGGTTCGAATCTCGTCTATCTACACCTTGTTGTTTTCTATTAGCAAGACTGGCGTCAGGACGTTAGCGAGATCTTATTTGTGACATACTGTCAATCACTTATTACAGAAGCTGTGGCGCTAATCACATATTATTAAAGTCATAGCACTAATAATATTATTAAATCCATGTCACCATTAACGTCATGGCGCCAATATATATGAATAAAGTCATGACATTAATAACATATTACTAAAGTCATAAGACCAATCATGTATTAAACGTTATGGTTTCAATAACATATCACTAAAGTCATGGCACCAATAATGGCATCAATAACATATTACTAAAATCATAAGACCAATAACATATTACTAAATCCATGACACAAATAACATATTACTAAAATCATAAGACCAATAGCATATTACTAAATCCATGACACAAATAACATATTACTAAAATCATAAGACCAATAGCATATTATTAAAGTCATGCCTTTAATGTAATGGCGCCAATAACATATTACTAAAATGAAAAAAAAAACAATAACATATTAGCAAAGCCACGACACCAATAATATAATAAATCCAAACGACAATACTATTATCGCAATAAAATTTTAAAAGACGTATATGCCGAATCAGTCAAAAGACCGTTTTCACAAGGTCGTCTTTTCCACTACGAACCAACGTCGTTTTGCTTTCTCTTTTGTTGGACTGCCATTTTCCAGGATGACATATCCTTCTTAATCTGACCACGGGAGGACTGCCATTCCCAAACCTGCTTCAACGAATTTAAATCTCCACTAAAACCATGACAACAATAACATTATACATATATGATTAAATCTATGGAAACGATAATACATGTATACTATGAAATCGTTTATTTTCGTGGGCCTACATTTTGATGGTTTTGCTAAAATATACATTCCGTTGGGTACTTAAATTCGTGGATCAAGAAGATAGTATCATAAATTCGAATGATATGTATGTGTTATATTTTCATTGTGTTCTTAAATTCGTTGACTGCACTAGTCCACGAAATACAAGCAACTTATAAGCACCACGAATGAAAGTCATTTCACAGTATATTACTACACCTACGACACTATTAACCACTCGGGTTTTTTGGGGGTTTTTTGGTTAAAGTTATAAAGTTTGTTTTGTTTAACGACACCGCTCGATCATACTGATGTATTAATCATCGGTTACTGCATGATAAACATTTGGTAAATTTTCACATATAAATATAGAGAGGAAAACCGCTACATCTTTCCATTGGCAGCAAAATATATTTTATATGCACCATCTCACAGACAGGATAGCACATACTACAGCCTTTGATATACCAGTCGTATTGCACTGGCTGGAACGAGAAATAGCGCAATGGGCCCACCGACGGGGGTCGATCCCAAACCATCACTGGTTGAATGTTGTTGGTGTTGTCAGCGTGTAGACCTGGTTACAGTAACATTCGTTTTAATGGTGCTGATATTACGATTACAGTAATTACAGAAGGCATGCAATTATCTTAAGTCAGATTAATTAATGTCACATGTTCGATGGTTACCTGACACAACGAAGGCAACAAAACAGAACAGAACTTTATTACAACTCAGGTCGTTACCCGCCGACATATGAAGGAAGGAAATGGTTTATTTAACGACGCACTCAGCACATGTTATTTACAGAGAATATTACATTCCAGTTGTGTAAACTGTTTGTGTGATAACTACGGACTTTCTGATGTTGTTGTCATTATTACTTGTGTTCAGGACACGAGGTGACATCTCGTATGTGCACAGTGTGGTGGCTTTAGTAAGACGTTATTGAAGCCGTACCATGCATGTGATCTGAGTTTAGAGTCCCATGCTCAGCCATTGGCCCTGTCAGGGACTGGATGTGGGGCAGACGTGCCTGAATCATGCATGGATAGAAAGAAAAAAGAAAGAAATGTTTTATTTAACGACGCGATGCACTCAACACATTTTATTTACGACTATATGGCGTCAGACATATGGTTAAGGACCATACAGATACTGAGAGAGGAAACCCGCTGTCGCCACTTCATGGGCTACTCTTTTCGATTTGCAGCAAGGGATCCTTTCTATGCACCATCCCACAGACAAGGTAGTACATACCACGGCCTTTGATATACCGTGGTGCACTAACTGGAACGAGAAATAGCCCAATGGGCCCACCAACAGGGATCGATCCCAGACCGACAGCGCATCGAGCGAGTGCTTTACCACTGGGCTACGTCCCGCCCTGCATGGATAGAGGCACGTACCTAAAATTACATTAACCTCATATGAGCTGTGTTCGTGCCCAATCTAATTAAAATTAGCTCCACTATTACATGTGGATCTAACAGCAGCCAGTTGGAGCTCATGTCCACCAATCAAAACCTTACTTGCAGAATCATGCCAGAGATTTAAAAATAAATTGAAAACATTCCGAATTATCCTGAGGGTATACGACATGTTTCAACAAATTCGGTGTAAAAACAGAAGTCCTTTGTGAATGCGAAATGAGGGTGTTTAACAGCTCAGCTACAATATATTGTTCTATATCTGCCATGGGACAAATGTTCGAATAACCGCTGCACATAGAAACAACCTTATTCAATGTTACGAGGAGGAGGATAGTGAAGAGGCTGAATACATGACATACTAAGTTCATTTGGTGATGGTCGGTCATTTGAAGTAGAAACTCCTTTAGGTATATCATGAAAAATCTACTCTGTTAGGTCATTCATTGACCACTGGGTCATTGATCATTCGGCCATTGATCATTAGGTGGTGTATTTTCAAAATAATGTATTTTTATTGGACAGCAGTCGTAGACTTGTCGTGAACATTACGTTTAAAAAGATAAAGAGAAAAACTGTTTTTCATCTAGGTTACAAACAAATTGGCCTGATTATCAAATCCTACTTTCAACTGCGCTATTACAGTAAGTATAGATATATTGTATTTTGCAAAACAAATATACATTTTGTAGGCACACATACATATTTATGAATAAAATAATACAATGTGCACATTGCGGAGTATAGTAAGTAGCAACGGATTACAACCGATAAAAAGTCAATAGTAGATGGGTAATATATGCACAGTAATAATATACAATATAATAACACACGTCATGTATCAATGGTGTCTGTTCTGTGCGT
>NC_054700.1:43830961-43993461 GCF_016097555.1 Gigantopelta aegis | reverse complement strand
CAGAAGGCCTCAGGGGAGAATAGTTTTATACTAATTGAGTTACCTTCTTTAAATAAAATATTAAAGACGAATTCATATTTGCTGGCCCCTTTCAGTTGCTGGTATCCCCCCGAGTCACAATTACCAAACGGTTGATATACACTAACCGATGATTACTAATCAATGTGCTCTAGTGGTGTCGTTAAACAAAACAAACTTTAAACTTTTTAAACTTTTAATCTTCCGACGCCTATGGATACTTATGCAAATAATACTGCATTCCTTGAAAAGAAAGAATGTTTAACGACACCCCAGCACAAAAATACACATCGGCTATTGGGTGTCAAACAAGTACAAATAAGACAAACAAAAACACACATCGGCTATTGGGTGTCAAACAAGTA
Source organism: Gigantopelta aegis (assembly GCF_016097555.1). Classification (NCBI taxonomy): domain Eukaryota; kingdom Metazoa; phylum Mollusca; class Gastropoda; order Neomphalida; family Peltospiridae; genus Gigantopelta; species Gigantopelta aegis. The sequence goes on along the minus strand of NC_054700.1, from coordinate 43,993,078 downwards.
CAAATAAGACAAACAACATCAATATGAGGAAGAAGAAAGAAATGTTTTAGTTAACGGCGCACTCAACACATTTTATTTACGGTTATATGGCGTCAGACATATGGTTCAGGACCACACAGATATTGAGAGAGGAAACCTGCTGTCGGCACTTCATGGACTACTCTTTTCGATTAGCAGCAAGGGATCTTTTATATGCACCATCCCACAGACAGGATAGTACATACCACGGCATTTGTTACACCAGTTGTGAAGCACTGGCTGGAACGAAAAATAGAATCAATATAAAGTCAGATACAATTTTTATCTTACTAAATAAAAATTATTACATGCATAATTATATATGTAATAATAAACTTTATTTGCATTACATAATATATACACATATACAGACATATATAGTTAAAATACAATTTTTGGAACAAAGGTAAAATAACATTGACATTTAATTTAAATATATTACAATACCAATATGGTGCGCACGTATATTAACCTGATACATAGATAGATAAGTAAATAAATAAATAAATAAATAAAAGTTATATTTTCATATACATGTATATCAAGGTTTTTAATTATCCATTTGCATGCAGACGGGGGTGGGAGGGGGTCTTAATTGTACAAAATGATATTCTTTTTCAAAGCTTTTAGAACAATACAAAGCTAACCGTTTTACAACACTTTAATTTTTGTTATTTAATAATTCTAGAAATTTGAACATGTATTTTTGTAATATTTTGGTATGTAATGTCTGATAGGTCTGTACATAGGATAAACTAGTATAGAATGGAATTCATCTTCAATTAAATTACATATAACACATTTACAATTTCCCAGTGCAATATATGTTATATGCAATATTCATTGTGTATCAGTGATGTTGACTGTGTCAGGTGCACGAGTTCGCGGGTGTTACATTGATTCTTTGAGAACTCCCCGATCAGCGCAGGTGCGCGTGCCACTCAGTAACGGACGACTCTTCATTATCATATAACGGTGGATATTTGCAAATTACCAGCGGGGTTTCGCGAGCGTTACGTCGCGCCCAATCGACAACAACACGTCGAAGATTTGATAATCTCTCATTTGGTTACGGTAACCGGTGAGTGACGAAAACACCACTGCCACTCATCGATACTTGACGCAAAACATACCCGCAGCAGTGCCTGGTATGTCACTTGCATCAAACGAAGTATTTCACGGGTTTCCCAAACAACCCCCTTCCCCCTTCCAATAGCGCAACCTCCCCAATCACAGCGGTTCTCTGGTTCCCTTTGTTGTTTCGTCTGATAGGCCCATGCTGTTTGCTCCCTATTGTTCGCGAAAGAAGCGAGCGTTGAAAGATCAAATGACCCACAGTAAACCGACTCTTGACACAACTATTCAGGCCTCAGTCTCCTGAAATAAATATTAATGCAGATGTGTTACGGACTCGCTAAGTGACAATATTGTCAACACGTGCTCGCTGTCATATGGACGTAATTGCCAGGAAATGATGGGCAGGGCCGTAGTAAAATAATCGACCAATGGGAGCGCGCGATGAGAATTCTTCAAAAGATGCCGCTACAAGGTGTTATAAACTAGACGCTTCAGTATATTAAAAGACAGATTTAGACTTTGCCGCAACACTTAACCATGAACGTCGAACTGAGTTCGGGTCATCTTGGAGTCATCGAAAGGACGTTATCAAGCACAAACACAGGTAAAAAGACTTTTTTCCACCTCTTTTTTTATTAGATTTGCTAGGCGGTTGATAAAGGAGTCGGGATAATTTTTCTTGTTGATCGAATTATCAGTCGCCCAGCCGATAGGATCGTCAGTTGATTTAATTCATTTCGTCTAAAATTAAATCTGCACGTACCAATTTTCCTTTCGTTTAGCCCTAACTAGCGCGGATATGAATACCGCGCTAAAAGTGTCACTCTTTATTTTGTATTCTTTACATCCCAACAGGGGACGTCAGTGCGGTATATTGGTGATATTTCGCTACTTTGTCGACTCCCTTCCTTCCCACTTGGCAAATGTCGTCTGGGATCTTAGAACACCGCAAGCTACGAGACAAATTTTTGTTTCGTCTTTTGTTTACTAGAAGTGAAACTAGTTAAATAATTAACCGACGTCGAGGATTATTGTTGTACCTCATTGTGTTGCTGATGGATTGGACGAGAATGAATGCATTTAAAACTACCTACCATTATTGTGTTAAATTGTTGTTGGTGGTTTAAAAATAAAATAATTTAATTACATTTTAAAAATAACTTACAAATGTTGTGTTAATAATGGATGCGGTTGGTGTTTTAATTTCATTGATGTTTAATGGTCTTTGGTAGTTTTTGGCGATATTTTCCACTGGATTTTAATTGTTTGAAAAGTAACTGTGAGGCGGTTTGGAATGGAACTCATCATGAAAGAACCGTGCGTTTGTTTCAGTTATAAAAGCGGAGGATCTCAGCAAAATGAAGGACGGGTCGGAGCACCACGACGGGAACTCGGGGGACCAGGGACACCTCGGGTCCCCAGGGGACGACAAGGTAGTCAAGCAGAAACGTCATCGCACGCGCTTCACGCCGGCACAGTTGAATGAACTGGAACGAAGTTTCGCCAAGACGCACTACCCCGATATATTCATGCGCGAAGAGCTTGCGCTAAGAATCGGACTCACCGAGTCGAGAGTACAGGTCAGTTTCTATTACTAGTATTTTTTTTTTAATTTCGTTTTTTTTTTATTAAGTTATTATTGCTTTGTTTTGTTTTTTTAAAGATGTTTTGTAATCACTTTACAACACAATAATAATAAAACTATTGAAAGAAAAAAATAATATTACTGTAAATATTTTATTTATTTATTTATTTATTTATCATTTGGGTGAATTATTATTTGAGTTTTATCCCTTCTGCCCATATTGATCTTTTAAATGAAACGTTAGATGGGGACGGGTGGGAGTTTTTGCCAACATGATGATTTATTTGTTTATTTATTTAATTCATAAGTCTATCCTTTTTTAATTAAATCCAGACGTATCAATACTTTAATAATAGAAAACATCTAAACAATACCCCTCCCCCCCCCCAAAAAAAAAGTGATAACCAAACAATGGTATAAAAATTAGGCCGTCATGTTTGCTCAGTATGAAATGTATACTCCTGACAACCCCACTAACTACTAACATATGTTGGCTTGCTAAAGACTATGTAACTATGCCCTGTCTATTAAAATAGGCAACACTGATGTTTGTTTTACTCACAAGTCTCCCGCAAAGACCACGCAGTATTTGTACAGGATTGAAAACATTCTAGAAAACAACAATAAATGAGATTTAATATGATGATTTAATAAACAGCTAATTCATTGTATGGGCACGGTTTACTATAGATTAGTTGTGTGTGTGTGTGTGTGTGTGTGTGTGTGTGTGTGTGTGTGTGTGTGTGTGTGTGTGTGTGTGTGTGTGTGTGTGTGTGTGTGTGTGTGCTGTTACACGCGAATGTCTGAATTCCAAAACCCGAAGATTGATAAATCAATGTGTTCTAGTGATGTCCAATGTATATTACATGAAAGGCGAAGACGCATTCTATGGAATTAATTGCAAAGATTTCAGTCAATAAATTTACAGTTGATTTTAAATGGAAAAACTGTTGCAATGGATGAAGACAATAAAATAATATAATATGGTAGGTTTTTTTGTATATCCTCTACATAGCCTGCTGTCTGACAGACAGACAGACAGACAGGCAGACAGGTAGATAGTTTATTAAAGTCTTATCTCATTACAATAAAATAAAATGCAGCATATTCATACAATCAATAGAAATTGTACAATTGTAATGAGCCACTCTATACGGAGTTATGAGAGAATATTTCCTGAAAGTATCTAAAAAACAAACCAAGAAAACAAACCAATATAGAACAGTTAAGACAATGGCTGATTATCGAACACATAGAGAACCTTTATTGCGACTTTTCTTTATTCCCTTTTTCTTTCTTATTTCTTTCTTTCTTGCTCTCTGTCAATAATATTCATTATGTTTATATTTAGATTGCCTAAATAGTACTATCGTGATATGTATACATTATGAACAAGACCTAGTAAGTAGTAAAACTTGTTCCTAGTAAGTAGTAAAACTTGCGCTTAGTAAGTAGTAAAACTTGCGCTTAGTAAGTAGTAAAACTTGTGCCTAGTAAGTAGTAAAACTTGCGCCTGAACCATTTATTTATGAAAAGCTATAAAATATATGTTTCAATCAATCAATGATGTTATTAAATAAAACAAACTTTTACAAATTAAGAATCAAATATGGCAATCGGAGAGGTAAACAGCTATGACCTAGGGAAATGGCAAGAGTTGTAATATTTTAGAAAATTATCGATTTAAGGAATATGTTTTATAATTTTATATTACGATGAACGCTTTCACAATCGTTTTCTGTATATTTTCGGTAAACGATTTATGCAGAAGCCTAAAAGCATGGGCAAAATTATCGGTGTTTTTTGTATAAGAATAAAATGACTAAAGTTTTAACGAACCGTGAGCCGATTCCATTTTGTTGTTAAGAAAATGTCGAAAAACTGTTTTATCTTATTGCAGTAAATAAATAATAAATAATTTTATTTGACCATTTCCGTACATAACTGATTCGCCACCAAGCTGAAATATTTATTTACAAAAACCTAAAATAAAGAAACGTAAAATAATTTTAATAGAAAGAAGTTACGTGCGAAATATAATGAACAAGTATGATTCTTTATTTAGAATTTGTTTTTAAAAACATACCACAAAACACTATTCTTTTTTGGAAGCGGGGTGCGGGTTGCTGGGAGGACTGGGTAGGTATTGTTTTTTGTCCTTAATAGTATGGTAAAACTCTTGTTTTAAAGTACAAAAAGGGCAAAAATAATGTTTTATAAAGTTTTGCTCATGTCAACGTTAAAGAATAACAATTTCGGACGAAGAAGCTATTTTAAACGAAATAATCTCAATAATTAAAACAAAAGTAGCAAAAACAACTTACCGGTACTGTATTTTCAAAAACAGATTGTAAAGGCTTTCACAAAGTGTATTTAAATAAATCTATTCCGTTAAATACTTAAATATTTGTTTTTATTTTTGTTTCATTATAAAATAAGGCAGACTTTTAAAGTAAAATATGGACAATATCCCCATTTGTAAAACATTATACAAATGATTTATTTATCAAAGCGATGTAAGGTGAAGACATCAGACTTCACCAAGCAGTAACATAAATAAGCTAGATGTGTTCTCAGCATGGCCTACTTGAATCGTAATTGGATAATAAAAAAATAAAACATGAATATAAATGAAATATGTAAAGGAAGAATAATATTCTATGTATCCCCAAAATAAAAAATTTAGCATCACGTATAACTGTTTGAAATCCAGTTTATATTCTCTTTTTTCTCTCTCTTTTTTTTAAATAGTTTAGCAATATGTAGTTTTAGGTAAAATATTTATTCCTATTAGCACCCAACAATATTTACATTTGTTTGTTTTAAAAATATCCAAAAACAGAGAGCGTTTCATTAGTCAACTTTCAAATTACATTTACTTGCATTTAGCGATCGACTATTTTTGTTCCATTTCTTTGACTTGCAATTGGTTACAAAAATGTTAACAGTGGAATCGGATCGGAGAAGTTTTAATTAGTTCAACATTTAGTGTGTTTGTGTATATATGTGTGTGTGCGCGTGCGTACATACGTGTACGTGTGTGTGCGCGCATGTGGGGATGAACATATGAAACAAAACCGTATTAAACGCAATGTTTTTAGACGAAATGACATTATTAGAAGACATTACATATTACTGATAGGAAATTGAAAAAAAAGTACTGATGTAAGCTGGGTATTTTTATTGCAGGGGGAAGTATCAGTATGTAATGTCTCTCGATTTTGTATTAGGGATAGTACCATATGTTACATTTAGATTACTAGGACCCACGACAGTTAATATAGGCCAGCTAAGAGAAAGGAGAAAAAGGAGAAAAGGAGAAAAATCAACCAACACCTAAGTATTTTTATAACATGAAATCCAGAAAGCAGTATTATTTGGAATTAAAAGCCATATGGAATTCTGGGAAATATACTGAACTACAAGAACAACAAAATAGCGAATATTAATTTAGTTTACTTTAATTTTATTTTAAATTATTCAATTTGAATTCCATGAGTGTTGGTGTCTATTTATATAGCATAATACTGTTTATATTTCTAATATATGATATTGACGATACTGAAAACCGCTCTAGTAATAACATGGTAATAATAATAATAATAATAATCATGTGTGTGTGTGCATATATATGTGCATATACATTCAGGGCTCACACTGGAGCGGACTAAAAATTTAAAGCAAAAAAAGAAAGTTCAACTTGGTATATCATACGCGAAATAGAAAAGATGCGTAACTAGGCAACGCGTTTGTTTGCGCGGATGCCATTTTGAAGACGTCATATATATACATATTCAGATATGTTGTGCTTGGTATGATTAATCTCAAGAACTGCCATTTTATTTAGTGTCCGACTATTAATATTAATATGTAATAAAGGAAAATAATAATTACTTGTATTAAAAATGTATAGTTTAGAAAACAATATTTATACGAAATATATGGATTTAAACCAAAACTATTTTGTTGCTTTCTAAGTTGTTTGTTTTTTTCTTTTTTTCTTTTTTATAAATAGTAAATATAAATTTGATTTGTTTTAACAATCTACTTACATGGTTTATTTAAATGTTAAACAAACTTTTAATTCAATGTGGTTTTGTCACTTGAATTAACAAGAGAAAAAAAAACCCACAGGTATACACGCGCGCGCGTACACACACACACACACACACACACATACACAGAGCGAGATCTCTCTCTCTCTCTCTCTCTCTCCCCCCCCCCCCCCCCCCCCCCCCCCACACACACACACACACGTATGCAGTTACCGTATACTGTGAAATCAGTTTGGTTCGAGGTGGTCTGATTTTCACGCATTTCGTGGACTAATGCATTCAACAACTTTAAGAAAACAACGGATATATGTCACGGAGTTATGATACAACATTTGTACTCAACCAAATGTGTTTTTATCCAAACCACGACATTTTAAGTACACGAAAGTAAGGGGTTTCACAGTATAGTAGCCTACTTTATGATGTTCAACTTTTAAAATCCGGTGGTTGAAATACAAGTAAATGCAATTTAATAATATATAATAAATATAAATAAAGTACGTGTCACGTTATAATAAAAAAAAAATATATATTATAAACGTTCGTTGTTACGTCACCCTATTATAACTAATCTGAACGACGAAACCTTTATCCGCGATCAAAACCGTATCTCTGCACAATGCAGAGTCGAATGGGTATTTGGCAAGACATTGGTTGATTCCATGAGTCTTTATCCAGTTGCTCGTCTTTATCGGACAATACATTCTTTTGACCGCCACGAAGAGGACTCACTCTCAGACTAGTTTACTAAATCAAAACCAGCACTCGACGGAGCTCAATGGAATATAAATACAGCTGTAACGACATGTCCTGTGAAAACGGCGATGGTATCAGGTGTTCGCAAAAGGTGAGCATATACTGCCCCACCGGTGTCGCCCGTCACGAGTACAGCCACCACAACTGTGAAATCCGTCCCTTCATTTAAAGCGATGGAAAAATAAATTGTGCAAGAGTTTTTCTGAAGAGATGAAAAGATATTTTACAAGTTCAAAATATGAAAGAGCATCAGTCATCATTTTGGTAAAATATAAGCACAATTACAATTTTAATATGCTCATGTGTTATAGTCAACTTGTCATGTGTTTAATACTTTGAAGCAGAAGAGACGAAATACACGCTGCTTCTCAGTGTTAAAATGGTTCGAGGATAGAATTTTTTTTTTAAATCAATGCGGATCACCTTTTCTAAATGATTATAAGAATATTACATGAGTGGCCGTTATGTACCATTTATCTTTCAACGAATTGGTTCAAAATGTATTTAATGAGCGAAAGCGAGTTCGATAAGATTTCAAACGACGAGTTGTATATAAAAAAAAATTGTGGTATCCAACGGACAGGAACGTAGTGTTCTAATTCTTACATATCCTCAAGCTCTAGGTTTAAGACAAATCTTAGCGATTTTTTCAACTAAAACGATTTGTTTGCGCTTGTTGTTAACTTCTGTCACAGATCCTCAGTATCATGTGCAGTTAGTGTCGATTGTGTTTATTACATTGGATGACATGGCTGTGGCCACCGAATCATAACTAAGGACAAGCTATTCGTACGTCTTTAAATCAATAGCATGTGTTATCGTGTCATTGTAAACCAATGGGTGTATAAGAAAAATAATGAAAATTGTACCGAGATAGCAGCTTTAATAATCGTGAAAATATATCAACAAAAACTTATAGTTAACCGATTGTGTTTATTACAGTGGATGACATGGCTGTGGCAACCGAGTCACCACCTAGGGCAAGCCAGTCGTATTGTTTTAAATCAATAACATATGTGTGTTATCTGGTCATTGTAACAAACGGGTGCTTGAGAAAAATAATTAAAATATTCCCGAGATAGCAACTTTAATAACCGTGAAAATATTTCAACAAAAAATTATATTTAACCTGCAAAATTCTTGTATTTAATCACCAAGCAAACACCCATCGAGAATTACCTTTGCGACCGAATTCGATGACAAACATTCTGACAATGCTTAAAAGCAAAGCTAATTAATTTGACTGAGTATATATTTACACCTGAAACATGACATTGGGGTCGTTCCTAGAAAAGGCGAATCGGGAGGGATCAAACAAGTCGTTAATTACCGGTGTTTTCAAACTTACCCCCATTTCACCACAATGGATGACTGGATGAATGAATGAATGAATGAATAAATGAGTTTTATGACACCCCAACACGAAAAATATATTGGCTATTGGGTGTCAAACTATGGTAAATGCAACCATAATGCATTTCAGCATAAAGGTGTATTCTCTGGCAGGTGCAAATGAAGTTAGCAAGGGTTGTAACCGGCATTTGTGGTTTAGTACATGGTGTGAAACTGGATATGAGATCTGTGAAAAACATTGTTGTTATTGCTAGAGGTGTTGGAGAACAAGACGAAATCTGAAGCGGTCGGTGATCTGTCAAGAGTAGGGGTTCAGCCATAACACCTGCAGTTATCATAGACTTAAGTTTAAAGCTTATTTTGTTTAACGACACCATTGGAGCACATTGATTAATTAATCATCGGTTATTGGATGCCAAACATTTGGTAATTCTGACTTGTAGTCATTTGAGGAAACCCGCTACATTCTTCCTAATGCAGCAAGGAATCTTTTATATGTATTTCCCCACATATTGCTCTCTCTCTCTCTCTCTCTCTCTCTCTCTCTCTCTCTCTCTCTCTCTCTCTCTCTCTCTCTCTCTCTCTCTCTCTCTCTCTCTCTCTCTCTCTCTCTCTCTCTCTCTCTCTCTCTCTCACTCTCACATAGAGAAAAACACATACTACGAACTTTGTCCAGTTGTGGTGCTCTGGTTAGAAGGAGAAAACAACAAAACAGTTGAATGAATCCACCAAGGTGGTTCGATCCTGCAACGCAAGCACCACAAGCGAGCACTCAACCGACTGAGCTTAATACCGCCCTTCAGAAAAGGTCGTCTGTAATATTCCTAAACTAGCATGATCTATACAAACACACACACACACACACACACACACACACACACACACACACACACACACACACACACACACCAAATAGTTGTAGTTTAATGTGTTCTGGGGTGTCGTTAAACAAGTATTCGTTATATTTTCGTTTCTAACTTTGAGACCCAGTTGAATTTCATCTTTTTCCACCAAAGGCCGCGGTATGTACGCTCATATCTGTGGGAAAGTGCATATAAATGATTTTATTCATTTTCAGATAAGAATTTTTTTTTTTTTAATTTTTTTTTTTTGGGGGGGATGCAAATGCTAGACAAATATGAAGATGGTTACGCGCTCAGAAATGCAGTTCATAAGATAAGAGGGGGGGGGGTATTTAAAGACCATACACTGGAATTTAGTAAGAAAACTAAATACCTTTATTTAAATTGAATTTTAAGCGTAAAAATTGTACCTTTAACTTTAACCATATTATTTTATTTGTTTCAAAATCACTGTATATTTCGCACTGACATATTAGGTTTCAGGTGCTCGTAAAGTCGCCAAATGCAAATTAAAGTTAAAATTTGGCGAATGCAATTCATCGTTAAATCGCCAAAACGCTAGTTAAAGAAAAAACTTTTTAAAGAGCTTTAATTTTTGTTATATGTTGCTTAGCTAATTGAAACTTGAGATTGGCTACAAATTTATAAATTTTCGAACCATTTGCGCCAATTTTTAAAAATTATTTTGGTCCATTTCAAAACCTCCATACATGGATATAGCTAACTGCAAAGCCTGTACTGTGAGTCAATGTCATAACAGAATTTACAAATAAATAAATAAAAATAATATGTATAGTTAAATCCTATGGATTCTGTATCTACAGCTTTACGTGCCTGGTTTCCCATCCCGGGTGTTAATTGTATAAATAAAGACAAGACGTGAAAGACACTCTCGAGCCCTCATATTTATAACTACAAATTAAATCATATTTTTGTCGAGTTTGTGCCCAAACCCGGACGGAGGAGTGTACCAAAACGCGGACCGTCGGACAGCGAGCGTACCGGGAACACACGAAGACGTTTCCGCACGCAATCCGCGCGCGCTCATTTGCATTGAGGTTATTATATTTTCATTGAAAATGCGTCGAAGATTCGGTTTTGACACCTCTGTAATGAAGATATTAACCATTGCGGGCTTTAATTCTCCTCTCAACCCTCGAGAGATTGTTTTAGCGCAGACGTTGCCGAGTTAGAAGACAGAGTCGCGCACTCGTTATTCCTGTTTCGCGTGCCGAGGTTTTCGGAAAGCGCGCGGCTGTCAGTGTGCTGCGCACGCGCCTGTCCCGCGGGATTCTGCCTTGATAGGCCTCTTGCTCCGGGATCGTTAGCGCTGTAATTAATCCTAAATAGGCATTTCAAACTCAATTGATATCACGGTACTTGTAACCGCCGCACGACACCTAATTCCTTAGCCGCCGACAAGACTATTAACCAATTGATTGAAAAGATACACAGAAATGAATTTGTTTGCATTTATCTCGAGAACAAATATATCATTTTAATAAGCCCACACACCGTCATATTGTTGTTAGTGAAATTTTATGCAAATAAATAATTACTATAAGATGTGTGTTGATTTATGGTTGAAAATAAAATAACTTGCTGCTAAATTTATTTTTATTTAATCAAGATTTTTTGGTTCTTGTTGTGTTTTATTGTTGTTGTTGTTGTTGTGTTGATGTTAGGTCATCGCTGAATATGGGGTTATTTGAAAGTTGTCGGGGAGGGCAGTAATAAAATGGTTTTAACATGAAGAACACTTTTTTTTTTACATAAAGTAACGAGCTGACCAAAGGATACCCAAATCACGGCGTGCGAAGGTACAAGCATTAATTTGTTTGTTTGTTTTGTTTAACGACACCACGCAATTGATTAATTATCGGCTATTGGATGTCAAACATTTGGTAATTCTGACACAAAGTCTTTAGAGAAAACCCGCTTCATTTTCCCAGTACTACCAAGAGATCTTTTATATGTACTTTCCCATGGATAGGCCATCACGTACCACGGCTTTTAATATAGTGGTCGTGCGGCACTGGTTGGGACGGGAAAACCCAATGGGTCCGCCCTCTGATTCAATAATAAAAGCAAAAATGAATAAGGGTGATCTCTTCCAAATGATTAAATGATAAAAGTATATGCATCCTTAACACCAATAAAACAAAACAAAACAAAACAACAAAAATAAAACAAAACATGGCAAAAACAAAATTTAATTTAGTTTTCCAATCCTATTAGATTTTGTGTCTATTAAAGTTATCAATAAATATTTTAAGACCATTTTGACATTCATTCATTTCAACTTATTTCAAAGATGATTTAGAGATGTGGAAAGTGTTGTTGCTGAATTAGTAGTAGCTATTGGCTCATGTATAATTTTTATGTGATCCGAGTTCAAATAAAGTTGTGTCGTTGTTGGTGGTGAATCAGTCGGCTTACAGAAAAATAATATAATTCTAAAGACTGAATTAATAATATTTGTTTAACTAACAATACATGGTCAGACTGCCAGACTGCTAGGGGTAATATATATATATAATAATTATATAATATATTATTATTATTATTATTATTATTATCATTATTATTATTAATATTATTATTATTAGTATTAGGTCAGTCATAAAAATATATCGTGCTGGGGATTAAATAAATAAATAAAAATTAAATGTTTGTTTTATTTTTATTTTTATTTCTTATAATACTATTTACCTCATTTTTAAATGTGCAGTGTCGCGTATTTCGTGGGACAGAATACCACGACACCACATAATTATTAGTCCGTCCCCGACTTCGATTATCCATTCGTATGGGTCTTGTCAGTACGCATTTGATTGGTTGTTTTTCTTTACTCACGAATGACATGATGTTCGGGATTTGCGATAAGTCAACATATCAGTGTGTTTTCAAAATGCTTTTTATCAATTAGCAACCCATTACAGGGCATTAGACGCACATTACCGAGGTCGCTCGTGTGCAAGTCAAGTAATTAGTCTCGATAAAATAAATCGTCGGATATCGGTTATTTATTTTCAGAACGGAGACCGTTGTGCGCCATTACCTTCGACAAGCTTTTATACACGGCGAAACATCGAGCTAATTTATGCACGCGGCGCATCATTTTTAAGCGGGTAGCTGCACGTGCGCGTGTTATATTTACCGTGGACGAAATAAAGCAGCGACAAACCTCTCCGACATCAGGGTGCTTCTCGAGTCAGGTATTATTATAATGACTGGGAAACATCGCTGATGAATTATTGAGCGGCGAGTGGTTCTGATTTGGGAAACAGTCGTTAGAACCGGAATCTGGACACGGACATTTTCAATGTATTATCGTTTGGCGCGAATTGTATGGGGCGCGCGCATGGTGGCCGCTCCATCACTTTGTCCCGTCGCACGTGCACGGCACGCGCTGTTGACCATATCTGAGATGGATAAAGGGATAATAGGATCTGAAAGGGTAATTTGTGAAAGAGTTCAAGTTATTTACAGTGACTTTTACCCCATGCAGATATTGTACAGTTAATTATTATCCCGTTGTGTAGGAGTATCATAATTTGTTTTAAGTATGTTGTAGGAATATCATAATTTGTTTAAGTACTTTGTACAGAAACATAAAAGAGAAAAATACACTTAGTATTTTTTTTATACATACACTTATACATTCGTACATGCATGGAACTTTTTATAAATTATAGTTTGTGGATAATAAATAAATAATCCTACTCGCACATGAGTATATACAGATACATATATATATATATATATATATATATATATATATATATATATACATATATATATATATATATATATATATATATATATATATATACACATGTACATATGCGCTGTGTTAATTGTAATTGAAAGTTTATTAACTTTTTAATAAAACCCGAACCCGCTACATCTCAGCTGTGTCAAATATTCCGCCAAATATTTTCACTGACAAAATTTAATGATAAAAAAGCAGTTTAAAAAAAAAGTGTATATCATTTGTTAGTACAAATATTTAAGGGAAACAAAAAAGACAAAATAAAACCCTGAAAAAAAAGAGTCTCTCTGAAAAGGGTCCCGTTTGCCAAGCGTTTACTTCAGCCGTATGTATTATATGTTTGTAAACTACCTCAATGCATCACCGTTTGGTGATCTGAGTTGAATAAAGTTCTGTTCTTTTGCCTGTTATTCATATACACGCCTAGTCCTGCTTAACTATTTTTGTACGCACAATAAAGTTACGATATCATTTTCAAGGTAATAACATTGGTTTACGCAAAAAAGAAATGGGAGACATGGAAACAAAAAACGTGAGCAACCAAGTAATGACTAATACGTTACGCATTTCGTGCTTTAATTCTCAAAGGCCCGGGAAAAAATACAAACATTGATTTTCCAACTGCTAATTTTTATTTTTAAAATGTCTACCACATTTGGTATTTGGCTAATACAATTTTTGTAATTTTCAAGAAAATACTCATCTGAAAACTGGCTAAAACGAAATCCTTTCCAGTCAGATCCGGTGTCTAGCGCCTTAAAATCAAATACAAAATTAATTCTAAAATAAAATGACCCCCAGCGACATCCATACAATATAAGTCTAATGTGTCGGTGTACTTTTTTTCTTCTTTCTTTTTTTCTTTCAAAGTTTTTTTTTGTTTTGAGTATATTATATTCTTTATAATAGTTGCAGTCGTCAATATTGTTATAATAATTGTAACTTGGACAGATTCTCGTGAGTTGGACAACTTGTGCCCAATCCTTTTTTTTAAATATATATGTGCAATACAAAAGGAGAAGTCGAGTCTGATGTGACAGGGGTAAATTCAACCATCCGTTTGTCGCTTAGCACTAGCTAGCTATGTAACGCCGCATATAGCTAGACTGATTTTTTCGCTACACGATAAAACGAATTGACACTTCGGGAACCAGTCAAGATATAGTTTGCAAACATTTCAGCGAAACTCGTCTAGCTGAACGAATTCCTGTTATTGCTGACCCGACCCGACATGGGTGGTTCACATGGAAAGTTTAATTCAGGATCTCACTCTTTAATCACACAGCGGCAAGCAGACATAAAAACATAAAAACCATCAAAATACAGACTTGTTATTTATTCTGTTTTGTGATGAAAAACAATGATGGATCCACACGCCTCTGTTCCGAACGAATTTCTAATGTTTTCTACGAAACAAGTTACAGTCCGCTGCTGGGAATGTGGTAATTACCTCAGTAGAAACGCACATAAAGTTACCGGGGGTTAATTACGGCTCATCAGTTGTGTGGAAAATAGTATCTCAAATGCTACGGCCAACTCGGTTTTCTTTTCAGCTGTCGCTGCACATGCTAATAGGTCATAATAAAGGTTCTTTGAAAATATTCCAATATCCTGAATCCTATTCTGTTTGTGTTGAAGTCATTTTGCAAATATTGGACATTAACAATAGGCGTCCTATGTAATTACGTTCAATAATGGCGCTCTGATTTTTCTTCAAATCTTGCGCAGGGAAATAACCTTTTGTTGGTAACAGATTTATCCTATATGCGGAGTATTTAATAAATTTTGTGTGTGCTCAATTTACTTGGATTTAATGGAGTTGCTAGTATAAACAATAATGATAATAAAAAAATGTTTTAATTTGTAGTGTTGCCTGCGAGCTGAAACAGTTTCTTAGAGCGTTTTCTGAATAGTTTTTAAAAATAATTCATTCTTTCTCTCTTTTATTCATCTTTTGAATTAATTTATTCATTCAATTATTTATTCAATCAATCGTTCATTGACATAATCGTTCATTATTATTATAGTATTAAAAAAAATGTCATTAAAAAAAAGCAGTTTCACTCTTTCATTCATTCGTCTTTTCCAATAAATTTATTCATTCAGTTGTTCATTCATTCGTTCGTTCATTCATTCGTTCGTTTGTTCATTCATATCATATAAATAATTAAATAACTGTATTGTTACTAGTATCATCATCATCATCATCATCATCATCACCTCCACCGTCATTCAGGTTGTGGTGGGTTTTTTTTAATTCACCCTTTAATTCATTCATCTTTCCGAATAATTATTTATTCATTCAATTGCTACTTGTTCATTCATTCATTCATTTTCATTTGGAAATTCAATACTGTTATAGTAAAGTTTGTTTTGTTTAACGACATTACTAGAGCATTAGATGAATAAATCATCGGCTTTTGGATGTCAAACATTTAGTAATTCCGACTCGTAGTCTTAGAAGAGACCTGCTACATTTGTTTTTGTTTTTTATTAACAGCAATGCGTCTTACACATGCACTTTCCTGCAAATAGGACAGCACATACCATTGATATACGAGTCGCAATGGTGGATTGAGAGGGAGTCACGGGGATCCCGTCCTCACCCACCTATTTGAAGTGCCCTTTTAGATGATAATTTTAAAAAATGTCAACCTCAAAACATATATAGTAAATGAGCAGATTCGCGACCGGTCATCTGACGATATATATAATAATGTGATTTTCCAGTCGAACCGTCTTAGATGAAATGAAGAAAACAATTTTTATTTTGTTGCGGCAACTCGTCGAAAACAGGGCAGTCAAGTCAAACCGTGTATTGATCGAAGCCAGTATGGCTGTGGGTACCCTACCAAATATACAATATATAAAGTATAACATGTACAAGAGGGTAAACATTAGATCTATAAATTATTAATTTACAACCATATCCCTTCTTTAGAAAACCTGATATAAGCACAAATGTATTTTCCAAAATAAAGTAGGTTTTTTAATTTCTAAAAGTCAAAAAGCCTAATTAAGTGCAGGTGTTAGATATATTTCGTGATGTATTTGTTACTTAAATTATGGTTAAATATATTTTAATATAAAACGAAGTTCGTTTTCCATAGAGATTATGCATTGCCCCCCCCCCCCCCCCTTGCATAATTGTAATACAATTTATGACATTTAAAAGAAAACAATATAACTATATAAAATGATGTCAGTTAAATAGCGAAACTTATTCTTACAGTTTATAAAGGATTTGGCATTTTCTTAGTGAAATATATTACAATAGCGACCACTCAATACATGCATACATTCATACATACATACATACATGCTTCGATAGCTCAGAGCGCAACGTGGTTAGTCTTGTAATTTGCGGGCGATTCGGTGCCACAGGTTCGAGTCCCAGCAATGGCATGGGACAATTTGTGAGGCCAGAAAGGATCTAATTATCCCTTGCGCCAGTGCGTTAATATATATGTATGTAACAGTCAACCTCGACATACATACAGTATATAGATATCCATACATCAATACATACATACACACATACATATATACATACACACGCGCACTCACATATACGCAGGGGCACACACAGATACGCAGAGGCACACACAGATACGCAAGCGCACGCTAGCACACACATCAATTACATACGAATGTGTTACTTCTGTTACTGCATACCTTGATAATTCGAAAATATTTCGTTTTTATCAATATATTAAAGCAGGAAAGATATATTTGGTAGACGAAATGTGATGGAATCGTTTTCGTTCCACCCAGAATGTATTTTGAACTTTGTACATGTTGACTTTTATTCGAAATTTAACACACTTACCTGTGATACTTATAGGTTTGCACAGCTCTGTACACTGAGTTTTTAACTTAATTTTAGACTTTCAATATTGATGCTAATCATCAATTCATGTACATATTTATCGTTGTTTGACATCCAATAGCCGATATACCTTTTGTGCTGGAGTGTAGTTAAATATTCATTCCTTCATTCATACATTCATCCTTTCATTCATTCATTCATCCATTCATCTATTCATTCATTCATTCATCCATTCGGGGCGGGACGTAGCCCAGTAGTAAAACGCTCGCTTGATGCGCGGTTGGTTTGGGATCGATCCCCGTCGGTGGGCCCATTGGGCTATTTCTCGCTCCAAACAGTGCACCACGACTGGTACATCAAAGGCCGTGGTATGTGCTATCCTTGCAAAACAGAATAGCAAAACAGCATAACATGGCATAGTATAACATTAACAGGATAGCATAGCATACCATAGCATTGCAAAACAGCATGACATAGCATAGCATTGCAAAACATAGAATAGCAAAACAGCATGGAATGGCATAGCATAGCTTAGCATTCCATACCTATCAGAGCATTGCAAAGTATAGCATAGCATAACACTGAATAACAAAACAGCATGGCATGACATAGCATGGTATAGCAACAACAACAGTACAACATAATAGTAATAATAGTTGTGGTTTTATTTGAATATAAGTTCGATGAATAACAATGTTCTTGTCTGTGTGTCAGCAGGTTTGGTTCCAAAACAGGCGAGCCAAGTGGAAGAAGAGGAAGAAGGCCACGAACGTGTTCAGGACACCGGGGGCGCTGCTACCTTCGACGGGGTTGTCGCCCTTTGGAACAATGGGCGACTCCTTCTGCGCCTTCCCGCCGAGCGAATCCAGGTGGGGCATGACGCCGCTAGGGGCGCAGATGAACGGCAACATGAACCCGCTGACCCTCTCGGCGACACTGCCGCGCCAAGGCATTCCCCAGTCGTTTTCATCCCAGGTTCCGGTCGGGTCACTGGGAAACACTTCAGTTACCCTCGGTAACAGTATGTCGGTGTCCAACGGAAACCACATATACAATCCCACGTACGGGATGGTCAATTCGTGTGGGTCTCCGCTCACGGCAAACTCGCCGTCGCCGTCACTGCCGTCGTCACAGCTGCCGTGTGGGATGCAGGAGGTGGAGGACGTCTGGAGAGGGACCAGTATTGCCCAACTGCGCAGAAAAGCGTTAGAGCATTCCGCGTCTCTGACGGGATTTCGATGATCTCTCGCAAGAGTATTATCAGCTAGTAAAGACTGGTACTTTCACGTCTTCGAGGCGTAACCCTTTGTTAGGGGATTGGTCTAATGGGTGATTTGCCAGAAGTGAAATATTTGTCGAGTTGTATTTTTAACAAAAAGAAAAAAGAAAAGTGCTTCACTGACATCTGTGTATGTCGTCTTGTGTTATGTTATAAACAAAAAATTAAACTAAGTCATTTCTTGAAGTACTTTTGTTAAGCGAAGTCATCGGCTTTTCAGAAACAAAACATTGATTATTATCAATTGTAAACTGACTGCCAGTGTGTTCTGTATTGTGATTGGTTAATTGGATAATTTGTTTTAAATTTATTTTTCTGATTTAATAAGTCCAGATATTTTTATTTATTTATTTATTTATTTATTTATTTATTTATTTATTTTATTTTATTTATTTTATTATTTATTTAAAATAAAGTATCCCAACCGTAAGTTTATTTTTCAAATATTAAACTCGATCAGCACTAATACATGTATTGTGTTTCGACAGGGTTTTTTAAAACTATAAAATATTATAATATGCCAGATGCAGAATTCTTCTTCATAACTTGTTTATATTATTATTAGCCATGCATAGTTTCAGTTGTAATTAACATAAATAATGCTTGAAAACCCAAAACAATAACAATAAAAATTCAACAAAATTATCCGAAATTTGCATTATGGTTTTAACTCAAGTTATGTTTTCACAATTGTTTACTTTATTGTTTTTCTTCGTTCTCTGCTCTATTGTGAAATAAGAAATATATATTGCTATAAACGTAAGGTGCCATTTGTTATGTGAAGTTTAAAATAGATTGTTCTATGTTTCACTTTTTGAATAGTTTTATGGTTTTTATATAAATGAAACGTCAGATAAAATCAAATGTTTTACGTAATAAATAAACTCCATAATTACATTAAGTAAAAATATTTAACAAAATACATGTATACAACGTTTAAGTTAAAGTCACGAAGTCCAAGTGATCAACTAGTTTATACACTAGACTGAAAAATCACAGTAAACCTTAGTGTTTTAAAAAATCTATAACTGTAAAACAAAAAGTAAATTTGAGGCTGAAAAAAGCATTTTAATAAATATATAACTGTAAAGTTACAAATCAGAGAAGCCAAAAACATAAGACATATTTTACGACCGATGTAACTAAAACAATTATTTTCTTCATCAGAAAACTTTTAAGAAATATATAACTAGTTAAAAAGGCAAGCTAAAAACATTAGACATATTTTACGACCGATTTAACTAAAATAATTATTTTCTTCATCAGTTGCTTTAGTTTAAAACAGGCCGGTAGAAGCCGGGGCAGGTGGCGGGGAACTAAAGAAAAGGTGTACAGCCTGCATTTTCTTCTTCTTCTTGTTGTTTTTGCCGATTTTTATATTTTAAACATGTACTAATTCTGTATGTTATTCAAAGTTCAAATTTCAAACGCCTTTCAAAAGAGCTTAACAAGGGATCATCTAAATAGCAATTATTTTCTTGAACATTTGGATGGAAGAACAGGGGTTGCTTAATGAATTTATACCTCAATAATAAATTGAACATTATTTTAAATGTAATCTGTATGTGAATAATTGTGACTTCATGAATGAATTTTTGTCTGCATTAGACTTGGGGGAAAAACAACAAGAATTCGAATATTGTGTAAAGAAAACTAGACTAGGTATCCATTACAGATTGAATGGCAAACATATTTATACACAACTGTATATAACTCTTTGTAGCCATTACCTTAGTGCTCTGTTTTCACTGTTGTTTGCCGTTGTTTCACTTTCGGTTTCGTTTTCGGGTTTATATCAATGGTAGCACTGAGAATGTCTGTATATTCAGCCACTGTTTAATTATTTATACATGCGTAAATGTGTATATTTATTGTAGGTACACCTATTTTGTTTAATTTAACAAATATAGTATGTATCGTTTACCAAAACTGTATATATAGTGGGAATAACTTATTAATAATAAAAATAATAATACATATCTTTTTTATTACTATTATTGTTCTCAAATTGGTTGAGCTGTTTTAATTACTTTTAATTTTTAGTTTTAATTATTTATTTTGTTATTAAAACACACTCTTCATTTTTCTTTATTTACTAATTTACACTTTAAAAGACACAAACTAAATTCAAGTACGTGCATTAAGCGCCCGCACAACACCAAATACTTATCATAAACGAGACAGGGATTTAAAAAAAAAGCTAAACAGCTTTTGTTTTAAGCTTTCGAGTTGTATACTTTAATAAAATTCATGGATTTCTGTTGTTTCGCGTTTGATACAACGTTTAAACTGAATTGTTTTGTTTGATATTGACAGGCAAACAAACAGACCAATAGATATATAGAGAGGCCGACAGATAGATATTTTATTAGAGTTACACCATAAACAAATACAAACTTTTCTGTTTTTGAAAAATTCAGTAGTGATAAATCATCCCCAGAAAGTGAAGGTGGGTATAATTGCATTTTTTTATTTTTTTTTATTATGATAATTTTTTTTTTTTTTTTTTATTTTTTTTTTATTTTTTTTTTTTAAAATCTTTTGTGGGGAGAGGAGCGGTCATTACCCACCCATCATATAGAACTGAGTAGTGTGATAATGATGTCTGCAAATGTTAATATAACTAAATTAACATCATATCTTTCATCCGTAACAGTTTGTGTTTATTTATAATTAAATTATTTCGTTTGATTCTTATAGAATTATCTTTTTGTTGTGTGATTATAAAAGTCCTATATTGCTATATTGGTTTTGTTTTTGGTTTTTAAAAAAAAAAAAAAAAAAATTGGAGGAGGGTTCACGAATTACTGTATTTATGAATATTCATAGTTTTGATAGCTGAATCAAGATTGGTATGTTGTTGCAATTCTCTATCTGTGTGAAACAATCGTGACATTTCAAATGTTCAAAGAGAACAGTAAAACATGTTCCTATTTAACTGACTTGTTTGTGTTTTTCATTTTTAAAATAATATTTATTTCATTGCAATGTATTTTCGAGCTTATATCGATCAAATTGAGGTTCAAGCACGCTGTCCTGGACACACGCCTCAATCATCTGGATGTTTGCCCTGCAGGACAGTGGGTTAGTGATTAATGAGACAGAAGCTGGTGTAGTGGTCTTCCACCTCTGTAATGAGTCGTTAAAGGTGCTATGTCAAAGTTGCAATAATGGCGGTTCCCGCCAAAAATATTTATTAATTTTTGCTTTGAAACATGAAGTTTATAGGTTCAGCTATATGCCTGTAAAAAAGTACAACCAAATATTGCCATTTACTAGTAGAAAAAAAAGTTTTTTTTTTTTTGGGGGGGGGGGGGGTTTTGGGGGGGGGGCGATCTTGAGAGTGTGTCACTCGCATTAATTAGTGTCGTCACTGTTTTATGCGTACACATTCAACACACTAAATACATATTTTCCATAATTCTTTGGAGGCAATCGACAAAGAAACAAAGATAACGACCATGCTATATTTTGCCACAAATTATTCGGGGAAACCCCTCTTGTCGTACAGTACAATACCTTTTTAAAATTATTATTCTTGAGTTAGATTATGCGTAATTTGTTGTTATTTATTACAAATAAATGTAAAAATAACCAAATATTGTAGTTTTAACTTTGACATAGTACTCCCTCTGGTTGAGAGTTGGATCCAGGGTGCGAACCGAGTACCTATCAGTTTTAAAGTCCGTGGCTTAGCCACTACACCACCAATGCTGGTATTTATACTATTTTCTAGTATGTCATAATCTATGAAGCGCGTGGACCTCTATAAATCACAGGAACCATCCGGAGTTTGCGGCCATTTAAAAGGTTTTTGGCAAATAAAATATTTTTATATTATTAAAATTTATATTATTAAAATTACAATTTACGTACATTTTCTAGCTTAGAATGAATATTTGTTTTCTATATAACTGGACATCGTAATGTTTTCTAATACGTCAATATTATTGATTTTTGTCTAAAATACGAATCTATTACTTCTTCCAACGGCCAAACGAAATTTGAAATAATTCGGCCAAAGGTTATTATTCCAAATGTATTTATCCGTATAATGCTTTATATTTAAAACATGTTAAAGATAGTGGGGGGGGGGGGGGGGGGGTAAAGAGGAGCGGGACGTAGCCCAGTGATAAAGCGCTCGCTTGATGCGCTGTCGGTTTGGGATCGATCCCCGTCGGCGGACTCATTGGGTTATTTCTCATTCCAGCCAGTGCACTACGATTGGTATATTAAAGGCCGTGGTATGTGCTATCCTGTCTGTGGGATGATGCATAAAAAAGATCCCTTGCTACTAACGGAAAAATGTAGTGAGTTTTAAAATAATTTGAAAAAAACGAAAGAAAAAAGCAGGCTGTGTGTTTATTTTGTTGGGGGACAACAAATGGGAGTCTTATTTAACGGCTGAAAACTCACGATAGTCCCTTTATTACCCAGGTTTCTAGTTTGACTGTAGGTAGCCGTACACCAAATCGTATCTGAGTGGGTCAAAGTTCGAGGTGCACCAACACTTTTCATCCCACAGATGATGCTACCAGTCCTGCTATTGGTTATAAACGTGAGAGTGTTTGTTGTTATAAAATCTTGTTTCAGCTATTGCGCAAACATTACTGAGAAAAATGGTGTAGACATCAGTGAAAGAGTCAGATTTCTAAAAGACACAATGAAGCATATCAACTTCAAATACCAAAAAGTATTAAATTTTCAAACAGTTGCAAAACAAGTTTTTTTTTGTTTTCCGGCAAAGCACACAGCAAACAAAATCAGCCATGTTTTTATTTCGGAAACACGTGTTTTTCACTGCCGTGTACGTTCCGCTTTTTGCCAACGTGACTGGTGAGTAAGATAAGAAATAGAGGATTCGTCACAAGTATTTTTTTAATATAGGAAAATATCAACCGAGTCTATGTTAATCGATATTTGTCGAGGCTCTATGCATGTAGATAATAAAATGAGGTGATAGCCTTCCGTATCGAGTAGCTTTCTATCATTTTCACCCTGAAAACTGAATGGAGTGCGGAAAAAATTCCGAAGCAAATTTTGGGGGTAGGGAAAACATAATTTGGAATAACTTTCCTTAGAGTCACCTTATTATACTAATTGACCACTAAAAATGTGTGTTTTGAAGCCCCCTATCAATTACACAGCATGTTATGCAAATGAACCTCAAAAGTAGGTCATCAGAGGTCAAAAGGTCACCGATTTTGGGTCGAGCCTAAATTTTGCGGATTTCAGTTTTGCCTCGTCATTTATTGGGACATTTGTCAAAATCAGGCTTAGAAATGGCTGCAAACTGTGTCAGAAGGAATTTCCAACCATTTAAAGGCACCCATGTTCAGCCATCTAGAAAAATATTGAAACGGAAACAAACGAGCCAAGGTCAGTTTTTACAGAAATTGATACTTTTATGATATAGCAGTATTAACACCAACATCAACCTTAAATCACATTATATTGACAATAAGTCTCGCGAAATGTTTATTACAAAGCAGCTGTGTATCTTTCTGAATAGCTGAAACATGAAGCAGGCTTTAAAAGGGCAAAAGGGCACCTATATTCGGTGATGCTGGACATTTTTAATGTTCAGCACGCTAGCATCATGTTTTTGTCCAGCCATTAAGATAATAACTCAAAATAGCATGGGACACATCTACGGAAACCATACTTAATCATTATCAAAAAGAATTGGATTAGTACAAAATGTAGCCGTAATATAAGTTACATTATGATAAAAATCTAATAATGGTGCCATATTCTCATCCCATGTGATACAGAACTGTAATCCTTCATAGAGCAGCTTTCATTAAAACTATCTGAAACAATGTACTGATTCCTACCTATATGTTATTGCGTTTCTGTCAAGATAGTTTAACACCCTCTGCTGTTAATTAGTATCATTACTCCCAGAAAACTGTTTGATATAGCGACTTATCACAGCAATATTTTGCCGATTTTATGCAGTTTTATAATAAGACGTACATGTGTTAAAAAGCAAATTGTCCTGGATTTTCTTAATCCTCCGCTTCATCTAAATCAGAACGGTCTCAATCGTACCTCGTCACCCTCATCCTCTTTTTGATTTCCGCACGTCTGTAGCCGGCACGTACAAGTGCATTTGAGGCCACTGTCCAATGTCATGTGTGTCATGTCATAGGGTTTAACGTGCACATTCAGAGCAAGCTGTTGTAGCGCACGCCTGTCGTGGGCGCAAGTGCTTGCGGAGCAAGCTCTGTCGTCCAAGACAGAAAGTTGGGGGGGGGGGGGGGGGGGGGGGAGGAGGGACCGCCTGCACTGGCAGGTGCAAGGGAGCACCAGCAGTCCGACCGGGATCGGTAGCAGGCGGGGGTGGGTGGTGGTGCTATGGAATTTTGAATGGTGCAGTTAATATGCCAAAGAGAAAAGGTGCGCAGTTTTGATTTGAAGGAATTTTGGCGCGAATTTTGAATGGTCAGTCTAAACTGTAAAGGGTAGTAGAGCTAGTATAAGTTTTGACTTTAGTATATCGAGAGTAGCTCGTTAATTAGACCTAGGTGTTGCTGTGGTGTCTCCCTAGGTTGCCCATCGGGCCCTGAGAAAGGGCCTGACCGCTTCTGGTCGTGGCATGACAACCCAGGGGAGACTCGTGCAATGTGGTAACACCGGTAGGTAGGCGGCCGTTTCAGGGGCTCCATCTCTAAATCACCAAGTACACACCAGACATGGACACTGTTCTTGTAAGCATTCCCTTTTGCATTGACATGCAAGAAGTTCCAACACTGCATCTGGAGCAGCCTGTCCATGCATCCAGTCAGTGTTCAGTGAACCAGCAGCTGTCCTTACCCAACTATGACCATTGGGTTCTGGCACATCAGGGTTTCGTTGCCATACTCCTGCTTGGTAATTTGTTCGTTGTATGCGCTGCTGAAGACTGTCCTCACAAGGTCGGAGAGTGCTGGAATCAACTTCACCTCACTTGGTTAAAAAAGTTCATATCGCAGGACATTCACTTTGGTTGTTTTTGACGAAACAAGATGATGCATACATACGGCAGGTTTCCGTTTCAATATTTTTATAGATGGCTGAATATGGGTGCCTTTAAATGGTTGGAAATTCCTTCTGACACAGTTTGCAGCCATTTCTAGGCCTGATTTTGGCAAATGTCCCAATCGCTGACGAGGCAATGCTGAAATCCTCAAATTTTGAGCTCGACCCAAAATTGGTAACCTTTTGACCTCTATTGACCTACTTTTGAGGTTCATTTGCATATTATGCTGTGTATTTGAAAGAGGGTTTCGAAACACACACTTTGAGTGGTGAATTGTTATGATAAGGTGATTCTGGGGAAAGTTATTCCATTTTAAGTTTCCCCTACCCCAAAAATTTGCTTCGGAGTTTTTTCCGCACACTATTCAGGGTGAAAATGACAGAAAGCTACTCAATACGGAAGGCTATCACCTCATTTTATTATCTACATGCATAGACCTATCCAAAAAAACTATGAGCTTTTGTCCCTCTGCGTGGTACCAAATTCTTGTCTGGCACATGGACTAACTAGACGAGGTTGATATTTTACATATTAAAAAACACGAGTAGCGAATTCTATTTATTCTATAACACTTCTAAAATAACATTTTAATACAAATTTTAGTAAACCACAGTACTAAAGTCGCCGCCATCCGTAATATAATATAGGATAATAGTTTTTATCCTATAACTTACCCATGATATCCATGTCATAAACCCATACAATAATTTACTTTATCATTTAACTTATCCATAATATCCATGTCATAAACCCATTTTATATTTATCATTATCCTATAACTTACCAATAATATCCTATAATACTCGGACGGTTAATAATGTTTTCCTGTCAGTGGGTCATTTGTTTACAACCAACAAGACTTGTATACTTGAGCGTAACGTTTTGATCAGATTTAGTTAGTTAAAGTTCGTGTCGTCATCTTACTGGCGAGGCGACTTCAGAACTTTGAGTTACTAAATATCGAATGTTATTTTTGAAGTGTTATAGGATAAATAGAATTCACTACTCACGTTGTTTGGGGTGTTTTGGTGGGGGGAGGGGGATTTGTTGGTTTAAAAAAAAAAAATTATATTATTATTTTTTCTTTAATATGTAAAATATCAACCTCGTCTAGTTAATCGATATTTGTCCCAACAGAGCCTCGACAAATACCGATTAACATAGACTCGGTTGGTGTTTTCCATATTAAAAACGCGCTTCACGAATCTACTATGTATTGGTCCAAGTGTTCTTGCTTGTTTGTCACACTCTGTAGTGGCATTTGTTGGCATCATCATAGGGACTAGCAGTTCAGTAGCCTACATAATATTATAACATCTGGATACTAGATCTGGTCTTAGTTCGCGGGCCGGTTAAATAGTGATTGTTGAATGTACAGAATCGGTCATTGCATTCGGTTTTAGATTTAGTTCGCATATCCATTTGCTTGTCTGGAAGTATACGAGCGCCGCATCTCAGTACTTCCATATGATGTATCCATTCACAGGAATGTAAAAAATCGGGATATGAATTTTTTTTTCGCCTTGAGCGGGGGGGGGGGGGGGGTGTTCGACCCCCCAACCTACACCCCTCCACCCCCCCCCTGGACATTTCCGGCATTCTGTGTCATAGACGTTTTTAGTCATAAATTATTTTATAACCAAGGCGACCCCCCCCCCCCCCCCCCCCCCCCCCCCCCCCCCCCCCCCCCCCCCCCACACCTCCACCCGGGGTTTTGTCAGGATACGACACTGATTTCTATAAAACGGCTAATATATAGAGAGGGCTCTAAAATTGAAAGATTATTTCCATGATATCATACTTCAGACACCTTTGTCATCACTACATATGTGATTTATCTAAGAATATTACTGTTGTTTACCCTCTCCCTCACCCACCCACCCGCTTTTTTTTCTTGCTTTTTTTTCTAGGTGGGGGTTTTGTGTGTGTTTTGTTTTTTCTTTTTTTTCTTTTGCGTTTATGTTATAGTAATTAGGCTAATTATTTAAAAGCGTAAGTCTTTAGCAGCGATGGTTTTTATATATTTATACATTTACACCTTCCTACGCCAGTGATACATTGCACAGGCTACCACGGCCTTTGATATATCAGTCGTGCTGCACTGGCTAGAACGAGAAATAACCCAATGGGACCATTGACGGGTGTGACGGTACATGCTCTTATCTTTTCGCCTGTGGCGATGTCAATTGTGGTGTGGGCTAGCTCTGCCTACTAATACACACCAGAGGCCAGGTGCAGCTTGGTTACGTAATACCTCCGGGAGTTCTGTCCTGCGACCGTGGTTCAAATTAGCGAACTGCAGACGGTCAGTCTGGACATCTAAGAAAATAAACCGTCTCTGGGAGTTGGGCTCGCTTGTGGAAATAGCACATCATAGCGCTAGGTCCCGCTTTGGGCGCGTTTGTTCACTGTCTCCGGGCCAGTCTGGGGTTTTTGAATAAATAGCCAGGGTTTTAGATAGCTCGGGGCTTGGCGTGCGCTACAACAGCTTGCTCTGAATGTGCACGTTAAACCCTATGACATGATAGCTCGGGGCCATTTACCTTTCGACTGACCGTTCAAAATTGCGTCAAACTTCCTCAATCAAAATTGCACACCACTTTCTCTTTGGCATTAACGGCTCCATTCAAAATTCCATAGCACCACCACCACCCCCACCCGCCTGCTACCGATTCGATCGGGCTGCTGGTGCTCCCTTGCACCTGCCAGTGCAGGCGGTCCCTCCTCTCCCCTCCCCCAACCTTTCCTGTCATGCAGGCGTGCGCTACAACAGCTTGTTCTGAATGTGCACGTAAAACCCTATGACATGACATGACATGATAGCTCGGGGAGAAACATTGGAAGTATCCAGGGGAACGGACGTTGTCCAACTGAACGAACTATATTAGTTCAGACCGGACTTGGTAACTATATATTTCTGCTCTGTTGTATAACCTTGATGTGATTGATGTGACTTTAAATATTCTAATACTGTATTATACCAATATTCTTTAGACAGTGTCTCCGGTAATCTGACGAAGTAAATTGTAGGCTTCACTGTTCTAATATTTTTATACGAGTATTTGGTAAGATAAAGCTTAGCCGGTCATCCTAGAGGACCTAGGTAAACTGTAGGTTATTGTCTTTATTGTGATATGTACCAGTATTAATTCTGCATTACAAGGTTACTGAATGAGTATTTAAGGGTTAATTCCTAATTCCAGTTAGGAATAGAGTTGTAATTCCTTTATTAATTAAGTTCCCCTGGCAGCGTTTCTCAATTATCACCCGTGTGTGTGTTGTATCACGGTGAAGTGATTAGAATATTGTGTTAACTAGACACATAGTGATTAACTAATTAAGTGATTAGCTATGGGTTGTTATTATATTGTTGTTGTTAATTAACTACTGCGGCAAGTACATTTGTCAGCGTTAGAGTTAATACAGATTCCAAAGTGTATTGTGTTTTGTTGTGTTTTCCAGTGAACTAAACGTGCTACATATATATATTTATATCAGATCTTATCTGTGATTACTCCTAGCGCCGGGCCACTCGGGTAGTAGCCTGCCCGATACAGAGAGATCTAATAGATATACAGTTAAGAGAGATATTTGGAAAATCGTGTTTTATTCAGTTACGGGTATTATAGGATCCCCGTGACAACGGGTATCGATCGCGCATCAAGCGATCGCTTTACCACTGGACTACGTCCCGCCCCTCAAATCTTGAAATAATTGGGATCAATATTATGCGAGAAGTTGCTCGGAGGAGTGTCGAGGAAGTTGTTGCACGTTATTGATTTTACATACATGATAAATTAACAGGTATTTTCCAGAGAGTGTGGTACTCGTAACGGTACTCGAGATGATTTGCAATCTGTACGATTTGTATGGAACAATACTCTTGTATCAAAAGTATTGATGGAAAAACAAACTGAAAAACATTAGCGAAGCAAAGGATTTTCTTTTTCTTTCTTTTTTTTGTTCTTCTAATTAACACATTAAAACGAGATTTCATTTCAGAATTAATTACTGCAAGAATTATTAGCCAAAAAGAGTTTCACCTTTTACAAAACAATACTAGTAATTAGGAAGCTATTTTTTTATATTACACTGCAAAAAAACCTCCAAGTGCTTGTTATTGCTGATGAGTTGTAAAACTCAAGGCATATAAAAACTTGTTATAGGCATGTAAAATGAATGCGAATATAATTAACGTTACAATATGATTATTAAACTGGTAATAGGTTAAATTGCATGCATGCTGGTTAGCAAATCATAACGGTTTAATTTTATATGAGTATTACGATAATAATTGACTAAATGCATGTTTCAATTTATAGTATAGATCTATCTTTGGATATAAACATTTGTTGTTGTTGGTTTTGGGGTTGGGTTTTTTTTTTATCAAAACATAACCTACAGCAACATTTTATTAATATCTCTAACCTGCCATTGCAATTATAACCTAACTGTAAATTAATGTTATGTTGTTAATTTGAGCCATTTGAAAAATATATGTGTGCTTCGAATCTAATTATGGTGAGCATGTTTCGGAGTTTTCAGAGGAATAAAGACCGTGTTACGACGTTTTACTAGAAAATAAAAAACAAACACAGGTGCGGATTTTGGGGGAGGGTGCTGGGGTTGCGGAATTTTAAAGCACTTCCAAAAATGCAAACGACTAGAAGAAATGTATCTGTTTTTAGTGGAAGACATATATGTTGATCGGACTGTTGTTTCTAGGGAAGATTGCAAACGTCTAGAAGAAATGTATCTGTTTTTAGTGGAAGACATATATGTTGATCGGACTGTTGTTTCTAGGGAAGATTGCAAACGACTAGAAGAAATGTATTTGTTTTTAGTGGAAGACATATATGTTGATCGGACTGTTGTTTCTAGGGAAGATTGCCATAATAAATAATACATTTTTTGGGGGTTTTTTGAAGGAAGGAAGAAAAGAAGGGAATGTTTTATTTAACGACGCACTCAACACATTTTATTTACGGTTATATGGCGTCAGACATATGGTTAAGGACCACACAGATATTGACAGAGGAAACCCGCTGTCGCCACTTTATGGGCTACTCCTTTCGATTAACTGCAAGGGATCTTTTATATGCACCATCCCACAGACAAGATAGTACATACCACGGCCTTTGTTACACTAGTTGTGGAGCACTGGCTTCAACGAGAAATAAGATGTGCTTTTGAATGCATTTCGTTGAATGCTGTAGAGACCTTTTTTTTAATTAGAGCCCCCGCTCTGTAAACCTAAGATGCCCTTTTAAAACGTTACACCCCTCTCCACAAAAACCTTGTATCCGCCCTTAAAGCATTATATTCTCTAGTAACTGATAACACTATTATTTCATTAATAAATAGTTTAGAGATATTTTACTAAGATATATGTAATAAATAAATTGACCTGTCTTTTAGTCTTGGTGATATCCATGCTGTGGGACGTTGTAACAGCTTCTCCATGCTTAATATATTTCATATAAATGCACACCAGGTAATTAATATGTTTTCTTGTACACATTGAATAATATTCAAAGTAGCGATACCGTTCACATATTTCAGAATTCAAGCTAAATTCCGAAGAATTTATGTAGAGCAACTTCGACGTCCATAACCATATTGAAACGTCATGGTATTGTTGACGTAATATAACTTTATGTTTCCGGCGTCCGTAATATATACGGAAACTATCGAAGTGCCATTACTTGGGGGTTTTCAAAGATAAACTGAGTTGCAGATTCGTACACGTCTCTAGTTTTACATATTAATTAAGGTCTCACTACACAGATCACTTTTGGGTGAGAGTTCATTGATGACGGTCCACTATAGTTCCTAATCGTGGCACATGTTATGGTTCACATATTCACTTCTAGGAAATGGTGAAGAATTAAAACAATATGTATGTTTAATGGTAAGCCTTCTGGCTGTATTTTGCCCATGTTATTTTGTAATATTGTGCATCTACCTTTTGGGACATGGGTATATAGCGCAAGTGACAGCCGGAGTGAATCGGTTAATGAACCACCTGTTCGGACCGGTACTACAGCCAGATGCGGTCACATAGCAAAAAACTGAGACGGAAATGTTCACAATTTTGGAGTGAATATAAATGCTTATATAATGTATGTTCGCAATGGTGTATGTTGTTAGTGCCAACGAGAACCCGTTCTATGGGCAATCTTCGCTTGAAGTTGGGCAGTTTAACATGGGTTTCAATGGCAGATGACATCTGTGTAGTGAGACCTAAGACAAGATTAGCCCGATCCAGCTATAGGTTATAGATTTCGCATCGCTTGGATGGCATAACCTTCAAAAAAATGCCATCAAAATTCTTCTCTTTTTTTTCGCTTTTTTTTTTTTCCTGAAGTTTTTTAATAGAATTTGTGCCTGTTATACATCAATAAATTCATAATAAACGACAAACAATTTTGTTTTGTTTTGTTTTTTTGCTTTCTTTATTGCTTATTTTTGTTGTTATTTATTTATTTATTTATTCATCATCATCATCACCATTATCATCATCATCATCATCATCATCATTATTATTATTATTATTATTATTATTATTATTATTATTATTATTATTATTTACATAGATACTGGTTACATCCCCAGGGGAATATTTCTTGAGTGTGAATAAATAAAAGGAAAGTAAAATTAACATTAAAAAAGAAAAAAAACATTGAAAAAAACCCGTTGATATACGTACAAACAAATACATTAATATGCATTGTGTGCACCATTTGTCGCTAACACTTGCTACTCTCGATTTTACGCTATACAGTAACAAATGACCACTTAATGATTTCGTAAGGAAGAAAAAAATATGTGCAGTGTTTCTGTCAGAAATATTTGGGTATGGTGCAATGGAATTGAATGCAACCACAGTCAACAGGGGGTATGGGGGCCTTCCCCAGAAAGAAAATGGGTTAAGTTTAGGATTCGGGTTAAGAAAAACATACAGTAATGATAAGAGTCATTAATTTTGTCAAAAGGTTAGCTTAAACAAGTAAAATCTGCAAAAATATTTGGGTATGGCGCCATACCCGTTTTACCCTCTGGCAGAAATCTTGATATTACGAAATGAAATTAAAAATGGCTGCTATAAACATTAGCACAAGAATGTATTTAATGTGTAATTTTAGTGGCAAAAAAAAATGCATGTGTCTATTTAGTGCAGCTAATTTATTAAATTATCTTTTAACTTCCGGAGTACACATATTTCAATGCAGTTTCAAGTGAGCGGCTGGTTAAAGGGACGTATCCTAGTTTTTAAACACGAAGGCATAGCTTTGACTATTAGAGCCGTTTTTGATAACTGAATATTTTACTAAGATTTTATTGTTTAGATTATCCATTTCCGCACATTCGGAGTGTTTTTGGCCATGCTGGTGATTTTAATATCACAAAAGGCATTTCTCATGTTTTTAAAAATGCATGTGTGAAAATTTTTACAGTTACGGAGTCGAGTTTTAGTTTATTTTTAGAGGGTATTTCACCATTTCACAGTCACAGACTCATGTTTCACTCAATTGTAACTTTATCCAAATGAGTTACAGGTTTGTAGATTAACTAAACTTAGTTTATGGGCTGAAATTAGGGTTTGTCCCTTTAACTGGTGGTCTAGCAGTATAAAAATAATCTTCTGAAGCTAAAATCTCAAACGAGTCTCCCCTGGGTTGTCATGCCACGATCTGAATAGATCAGGCCCTTTCAAGGGCCCCTATGGGCAACCTAGGGAGACATCTCAGCACCAACTAGGTCCCAGTAACAAGCTACTCTCGGTAGACCAAGTTCAAAATATATATAGCTCCCCTTTTCCATTCGGCGTACCGTTCAAAATTGCGCCCTATTTCCTTCATTCAAAGTGCGCACCCCTTTTCCTTTTGGCATTAATCTTACGGGACATTCCAAATTCCACAACACCAAAACAAACACACACACACACACACACACACACACACACACACACACACACACACACACACACACACCCCGCCCCCGTTACCGCTTCCGGTTGGGCTGCTGGTGCTCTCAAGCACCTGCCAGTGCAGGCGGTCCCTTCTTTCACCCACCCCAACCCTTTCCTGTCCTGGACGGAGGAGCCGGCCGAGGCCGGCACCTGCGCCCATGACAAGCATGCACTACAACAGCTTGCTCTTAATGTGTACGTAAAACCTTCTGACCTGACCTGACCTCGGCTAAAATCCGAGATCGATTTTTAATCACTTCGAGCTGTCATATTATTACGAGGCCTGCGTTCGAAAATCACTTTGACCCTTGGTAATTAGTTTAAATCATGTGTCAATACGTATGAACATATTATAAGCATAAATCCATACTGAGTTGACTACTAACATTATTAGGATGACTTTAAACACATTGAATATACGAATATTAATATTTAAAGCAAGTTATTTTTATTTTTAAAAGGGGTGCGACATAGCCCAGTGGGAAGGCGCTCGTCTGACGCGCGGTCGGTCTAGGATCGATCCCCGTCTCGGGTGACCAATTGGGTTATTTCTCGTTCCAGCCAGTTCACCACGAATGGTTATCAAAGGCCGTTGTATGTGCTATCCTGTCTGTGGGATGGTGCATATAATATATCCCAGCTTAATCGACAGAGCACTCGCCCGTGTTCCTTGGGTCGAAGGATTGAACCCCATCGGTGGACTCATTCTCTGACTATGCTTTTCCAGTTCCAGACAGTTATATACGGTATATCTGGGTTGCTGTTCTTTATTGTGGGGTTTTTTGTGTGGATTTGTTTGGGCGGGGGTCTTTCTTTCTTCTTCTTCTTCTTTTTTTGGGGGGTGGGGAGGTGTTTGTTTTGTTTTTGTTTTTTGGGCGGGGGAGGTCCATTTTTGGTTCGGTTTTCTTTTTTTTTCAATTTTTCTTCTTTTTGTGTAGCTTTTGTGCATAGCTGCAAAATGGTCACCAACATACGCAAATTAAAAATCCTCATTGAAATAAAAACAATATATATCAAATTAAAAGAACTGTTGTGTGTCTGTAGTCACTGTAACATATGACTTCTGCCAATAGTGTCTTTTCTTATTATTAAACCCAGTTCGCTGAAATGTGTCCTGGACAGTGTGCTTGAACCGTAATTGCGTATAAGCAGCAAAAACAAAAAACTTGTTAAAATGAAACAAAATGTTAAGCAATTGGATATCCCAGTGATAACCTAATGATCACAAATTGCGACAATAAATAACAAATCGTGTAATCATTTGGGGTTTTTTTTAGGCATTCACGGAAATTTATTTGCTACGAACACGTGCAAGTGCATCTGTAGATGCCTCTTTGACAATGGTATAGTTCTACCTGTTTCGGTGAAATATTTAATTTTGTCTAAACTATTTACTATCGACCTGCTTAGACCAGGCTCTCAATGACCAGGTGCACGTTCCAGGAAATAGTTTCATGCCGAAAACAATTACAACATATCTTTATCCCCGCAATAAGCCTGGTTATTTGATACTCTTAATCTTCACCAACAAAGGCGTGACGGCCATTGTTGTCCGGTATACAATGCTTGACAACACAAGATTAATGACATCAGCGCCCCTGGCGGCTCTTTGCGCTCCATTGGTGCCTTCCGACATTCTACTTCCGGTTTGGTTTAATTAAGTGTGTTCATTAGACGCGTAGGAACATCCGAGGAGTCAATCGATACCGTTTTGAGAGCGTAGTGATTGTTGTTGCGGGACTTCAATATAAACGGAAAGTGTGGACAATTTCTCAACCTCAACACGGCATTACGTTTATTCATGACAAACTTTATTTAAACTTTAGCCTCATCTTTTATTCAACGGTTACAAAATATGAAAATCAATTGCACAAGAACTTCTCAAGCGAACATTTTGATTTTACGGTGGATTTGAGCTGAATGCGGTTTGAAAAGAAATAATTGCTTGGGTGTTAATACGGCCAGGACAATCGAACGTCGGCTGGTCTTGATGAACGGACAAACGGACGGACAGTAAATTATATTTTATTACTGCACGGGCCAGTTATGCTTAAACAATATTTATTTCTGAGTTGATTCTCTTTTCTCAAATTGGTTCATGGTTTTACGGTACAGTTTGGTGTGGTGTCATGCATTTAGGGACGGGGCGTAGCCCAGTGTTAAAGCGCTCGCTTGATACGCAGTCGGTCTAGGGTCGATCCCCGTCGGTGGACCAATTGGATTATTACTCGCTCCAGCCAGTGCATCACGACTGGCATATAAAACGCTGTGGTATGTGTTATCCTGTATGTGGGATGGTGCATATAAAAGATCCTTTGCTACTAATGGAAAAATGTAGCGGGTTTCCTTTCTAAGATGATAGCCGAAGATTAATAAATCAATGGGCTCTAGTGGTGTCGTTAGACAAAACCAAATACCGTGCATTTACGTCTGCGACTAGCAGTTAAACCGGCCATACGTTTGCGTGTGTTTGGCATCTATTTTACGTTAATAAAAAATAATAATGATAATAATTTTAAAAAACCACATCATTACGGAAGATGAAACATTTTAAGGACAAAATAAACTAAAATATATATGTTACGTGTACTGCAAACTATATCAATTGTAGTTAATAGTAATTATTTGAACTATTATTTAATCGTAGATTTACGTTTACTTGCAAACCTAGGCTTACGATGCTTTGTGAAACTGAGCCCTGACCCTCGAGTGTCGTCTAGCCCTGCCCTAGCTGGTGACATGTTGGGTGTGGAACTGAGCCCTGACCCTCGAGTGTCGTCTAGCCCTGCCCTAACTGGTGACATGTTGGGTGTGGAACTGAGCCCTGACCCTCGAGTGTCGTCTAGCCCTGCCCTAGCTGATGACATGTTGGGTGTGCAATTGAGCCCTGACCCTCGAGTGTCGTCTAGCCCTGCCCTAGCTGATGACATGTTGGGTGTGCAATTGAGCCCTGCCCCTCGAGTGTCGTCTAGCCCTGCCCTAACTGGTGACATGTTGGGTGTGAAACTGAGCCCTGACCCCCGAGTGTCGTCTAGCCCTGCCCTAACTTGTGACATGTTGGGTTAGTGCTAGATTTTAGCTCTTTGTAACCGATTTTCTTTTAGCGATAACCAGATAATCGCTAATAACTGCCGTGCCTTAAATAATATAAAAAAGTCTAAATCTGGCGCAATAGACATTTTTTTATTATTATTATTTTCATGTATACAAAATCTGCAAGAAGAAACCCGTTGTTGTTGTTGTTAATGTTGTTACTGTTATTGTTGTTGTTTTGTAGTGTTAGAACTTGTCAGAGACATAAAGTTTAACGTTATAAGTGAACTCCAAAATATTAAAACTTTAGGTCTGAGCCATCAGATTTAAGAAACTCTGTGTATTTTTAACACGACTAGGACTTAATGACACTTTAGTTGTGTGAAGTTTCGAAATTGACGGGTTTTTTGTTGTTGTTGTTGGGGTTTTTGGTTGTTGTTTTTTTTGGTTTTTTAGTTTTTCGGGGGGGGGGGGGGGGGGTACACTAAGCGTATTCTAACCCTAACCGAACATATAAGAACTGGGCATCTTCAGCTAGAAACCACTTAAGCTAATACCCCTGAGCCTCATTTTACAAAGCGATCTTAGCGCTAAGATCAACTTAAGTGCATATCTACCTACCAAACATGGAACAAATTAGTAACAAGCTGAAAGTAAACAATGTGGTTTATATCAATGGAATGGTGCATATAAATGATCCCTTGGCAGTGACGGATCCAGAAAATCAATTTGGGGGGTGGGGGGGGGGGGGGGGGGGGGGGGGGGGGGGGCAATGACAACATGTGGCCGAAGACCAAAAACGTTCCCGAAGGGATTCCTTGGATTCTCCAATGTACAAAATAAAAATAATAAAATGCAAATATGTAACAGTCGGAAAATTTAGGGAGGGGAGGTCGGGCCCCTGGCCACCGCTACCCCACCCCCTTAGATCCGCCACATGGCAAAATGTAGCGGGTTTCCTCTCTACGACTACATGTCAAAATGACCAAATATTTGACATCCAATAGTCGATGATTAGTACATCAGTGTTCTCTAATGGTGTCGCTAAACAAAACAAACTTTAACTATTTGGCAAAACAATCAATATAGATCGGTCACGAACATTTTCAGTTAGCCACCGTCATGCCAGAGCACAGCCTCACGTTGCTGTCACACCAGTGGTCTTATTCAACTAGTAACGAACTAACTAATACTAAATGTAACAAGCAACTTCATACCAATGGATTACTTAAATAGTATAGAGGTCAACCTACTTCTAATCATCAAATATGTTTCCAAAGGCATTTCAGAATTTGTTTTTTTGTTTTTTTAATTTTATATTTCCTATACCTGATTATACATTAAGCTGCTACAACAAGTATAAACTAATTTAATTTTTTGCCAAAAATATACATTTTGTAGGCAAACATATATATTTATATATAAAATAATATAATGTGCACATTGCGGGGAATTGTATGTAACATCGGGTTACAATCTATAGTAAATGGGTAATACATACATAGCAATAATATACAATAACATATGTCATGTATCAATGTTGTCTGTTCTATGCGTGGTAACAAGTGTTCAGATACTTACACAATTTAATTAACTGTTTTGAATTATCGCTGGACAGCAGTTGCGTTAATTTAAATGTTGATGGTTTATTATAATGAAAAGGTTTAATATATTTATCTCTTATGTTACTGTACAAACGACACACTAGAACAAAGTGATATTCGTCTTCTACTACATTCATATTGCACAGACTACAAATTCTATTATTCCTGTCAATATTGTGGTATCTGCCCGTTTCTATAAAAATAGTATGGGAAGATAATCTATATTTACTCAAAATATGTTTGTATTTCAGGGCAATAGGTTTCTGAAGGTAAGGTTGTAAGCAATAATTAACAACGAATTTGTATAACAGACATTTTGGAGAATTGTTGAATACAGCATACATAGATTGGATACATTGATCAGTCATTCTCTGAATAGTGATATAAATGTATTGCAATTTTCTACATTTTGATTATACCATATGTGACTAAAACCATTAGTGAGAAGCAGGCCTCGTATTTGACTAACCCAGTTAACAGCACGTGGTTTTCTTATGCACTCGTCATATAGGGTGGTATAACACTCTTTCAAAATACAGTTATCTGTATTCAACAAATTTATCCAATATTTAACAATACGGATGTTCCTACTTATGTACAAAGGTGATCTACCTAAAGTAAAGACATGACAAATGTTGATGTGGTGTCGTAACATATTAGAAAGAAATTGTTTACAGAAGACAGTTTAATATAATATTACTGAAGATATGTAACATATTCGGAATAATTATGGGTTCGCAAATATTCGAGGATATTTAATATGTCTCCTGGTCTATAGTAGCAAACGTTGCTGCGTTACTTTATATTTTATGACAAACTTTGATAATAATTTTCTCTCTTAAAAAAGTTTGTTTTGTTTTTTCATTTGAAAATTTATAGAAAACGAAGAGATCATAAGCATACGAGACAGCAACCCTCCCCCTACACACACACACCAGGGCTGGAGCAACCCTCACATTCGGGGGGTGGGGGTGGGGGTGGGGGCGGTAGTGATATTCGGGCAAAATGAGCAGGCCTGAAAACTTCTCACCATCACTCTACCCACAATATTACTTGTAATCCATGTAAAAACGTATAGTGATTCGTTTACACTCCTATATAGCCGTTTAGCCGTAATGCTAATATGAATAAATGCTGTTATCCAGATTCGCGTATTTTCGTTTAATTCGGGGGGAAATCAGCCTGCCCCCGTACAAAAATGTTAGCTCGTGCGACAATGACAGAGATAACATAGGATGTGTTGTCTCTTATTAAATTAGCTTTTGGTATCGATCAATATACAGGTTCCCGAAGAACTCACTAAACTTAGGATAATGAGTATAACATTCTAAAAATAAAGTGAATATCGTTATTTATTAGAAACCGAGTTGGCGTACTCGCTTGACCTACTTTTCATAACCTTTAAAATAGCCAAACATCAATCATTAAAAAAATATTTTAATGCTACAAGCGCAACAGAAATTAAGTATTCCGTCACTTAAATACCAAATTTGTATATTTTGTATCAAAATACAAAAGCACTCTGTTTTAAATGTTCCCAGAATCCACAGTTTATTGTGCTAATGTTTACAGACGTAGGCATACCGAGTGGACATCAATAGCTAAATTAAAAGTTAACGTTTATATTGTTTAACAATATCACAAGAGCAAATTGATTTATTAATAATCAGCTATTGGATATCAAATATTTGTTAATTCTGACATATAATTTTAGAGAAAAACCTCGCTACATTTGTCTTTTATATTCACCATTACACAGACAGGATAGCTAAATCCACGGCCTTTGATATACCAGCTGTATTGTTCGGGTGTGAGGTGTGGGAGGGGGGAGCTGGCATCTGAAATCTCAAAATATGTTTCTTTTTATCATCAGAGGCGGGATTTAGCTCAGTGGGTTAACTGTTCGCTTGAGGTGCTCGTGTTGCAGGATCGAACCGGTAGACCCATTCAACTGATTGGGGTTTTTTTTCTTTCTCGTTTCAACCAGTGTACCACAACTGGACAAAGGTATGTAGCGGGTTTCCTCTGATGACTACGAGTCAATAACCATGTTTGACATCCAATAACTGATGATTAATTAATCAATGTGCTCCAGGTGGTGTCAAACAAAACAAACCTTAATAATAATAATAATAATAATAATAATAATTATTATTATTATTATTATTATTATCATCATCATTATTATACATTCCATAACTTTCATATAACAAACGACCATGAAACAATTTATAGGCTATATACTACTAGTAGAATAAATTATATACGGCTACACCTGCCTTTCAGATTAGTCGCTAAAATAATAATAGATTTTTTTATTTCAGATCAGAGATCCATAGAACATATATAAACATCACATACAAAACTGATTACATAATATACAGCA
Source organism: Gigantopelta aegis (assembly GCF_016097555.1). NCBI lineage: Eukaryota > Metazoa > Mollusca > Gastropoda > Neomphalida > Peltospiridae > Gigantopelta > Gigantopelta aegis. Next base: position 43,952,469 of record NC_054700.1, on the reverse strand, counting down.
GCTTGTGCCAGCGATTTACACATACAGATTTGACGTACACAGTTGTACACCGCAGGTGGGCAAGTAGGTCGTTTGAAGTTGTTTCGATTCTGCTCTTCAGCGAATATGCTGTTGAGCGAAGTAAAGCGCCAAAGCTTTTTACTCGATGACTGACAAACATCTTGCTGGCACTGTATGGTCGTCGTTGTCCGAACATCCATCGGTATGCATTATTATAACATATGTTAAGATCCTTCATGGTATCCTGCTTAAATTTCACCCATAATGCACCCGCGTACAAATTACTACAATAACTCACAAATAATTGTGTTTTAACAGATTCTGAACATTTTGCAAATCGCCGCAACAACATGTTTGCATGTACACAAAGGGCTCTATACTGTCGTTTAATGTCTTTATCGTCTTTCATGTTTTTGCATATAATATGACCTAGATATTTATAGTTGTCAACAAATTTCAGTACATCACCACACAAATATATCGAAGGCACATTGATCAACTTCAGAGTTTCTGGCTCAATACACATACAAACAGTTTTCATTGTATTATATATAATATCATAATCTTCTGCAAATTTCTCGCAAATCGTTAACATTTTTCTTAATGCAGAAATAGATGGGCAAAGAAGTGACATATCATCAGCAAAACTGAAGTTATTTAGAAACACTCCACCAACATTACACCCAACTGCACATTTTGACAACTGTAGGTTAAGGCCATCAATATATATATATATATATATATTAAATAATAAGGGTGACATTACCCCACCTTGACGGACGCCATTTGTTACATTAAACTTACAGGAAATATATGCACCCCATTTTACACTAAACAATTGGGTTAAATACCATGCTTTGAGAAAGCGAACTACAAAAGTAGGCACGCCTTTTTTCAAAAGTGTCATATATAATGTCCAGTGATTTACTCGGTCAAAGGCTTTTTTCGCATCCAAAAAGCAAACATACACAGGACTACCTTGTGAAATGTAAAAGTTAATAACTTCCTTAAAAGCAAATAAACACATATCGGTGGATGTCCCACTTTTAAAACCAAACTGATAGTCTGATGTACTCAGGTCTGTTCGTGATAACAGTACATGTTCCATAACTTTTGATATCACAGTTGCTAATGCAATTGGACGGTAATTGCCTTTATCTGTTATGTCTCCGGTTTTGTTTTTCACAATAGGAACAAGAATAACATCTGTCATACTACTAGATACATGCCCGTGTACAAGCATGGCACTGAAACAAACTGATAATAGAACGAATAATCTCTTGGACGCATATTGGAGGTGTTCCGCTGAGAGGCCGTCATTCCCTGCTGATTTCCCACTGCTAAGTTTAAAAACAAACTCCATTACCTCATTGGGATTTACGTTCATTTCAGCAACATAACTTGAATCATTAGCAATATACTCTTCAACATATGCTCGATGATGCTGACCTGTCACAGAATTTAGAAGTTCTTTATAATGTTCTTTAAACAAACCTGCAATATTCTCTTCCCCGGTCACACCATCCACAGTTGTTGCCAATAGAGTTCGTTTATTATTTTCTGTAGAAATATTTTTCCAAAATTCACGAAAGTTCATGTCGGTCAAATTTTGTGCTATAACATCTGCCTTCATTCTATCGTTCTCATTTTGACACATTCTAAGAGCGTATTTAAACTGCCTACGTGTTTTGTTCATATTTTCACATATAAGTCCTGTTCTAGGTTTACCATTGTCTCGCCATAACAAGTAGGCCTCTCGAGCAATGAGATGTAGATCTTTTACGTAGTTATTCCACCCAGGCACATTTTTGTGATTGTCACTATTACCTTTAATCAAATGTTGAGATACCAATTTTAATGCATTAACAATTTCATTATATAAACTATCAATACCATGTAGATGACCAGATATATTGCAGTTTGGAGTTTTACAAGAAATTGCATCATTAGGAAAAAAGATTTGAGACAAGGAAATATCTGACTCAGCTCTATACGTTTTTATATCATTAGCAGTAACTTTTGACTAGTTTACAGACGTTCTTGGCAGTATGTGATTTTTGGCTAAATTGCATTTGGTCAAACCGTTCACACTGATGGTGAATTGTAATGGCAGATGATCCCATGGCGCAATGTCATGTAGTATATTCATATTAGTTATTGCATTGTGTGCAGCTGTAGTAGCCAAACAGTGGTCTAGCCATGACGTTGTCGCATGCGCCTCACTAATATATATATGTGTACGTATCTGTACCTAAAAGAACAGCATCCGATAATATATAACCATGTTCTGAACACATATTATATAATTCAGCACCAAACCTTGACTGCCGCTTAATATTGGCATTCCAATCACCGACTATGTACACATTTGGAGTGTTGGATTCCTCTGATATGGCATGCAATTTTCCAAGGTACGAGACGTCATCCTCCCAATTTTCAGGCGAATCAGTCGGCAAGTAAACACACAAGATAAGTACTTTCGATGCTGCACAATTTAATTCTAATCCTATTATTCTACTATCGTCATATGTACACACATTAACTAAACTGCCGAGTGTCTTCCTCCATAGAATAGCCACTCCACCATATGGACGTCCGGCTAGTAGATTACTGCTAGTATCCATAGCAGATACCCCTCGAGCATAAAAATGATCGTGTATGTAAGAGAGTTTTGACAAATCATAGTCTGCTAACCAGTGCTCCTGCAACAAACATATATCATTAGCATCACATAATTCATGAATATCTGGCGCCGATGTTTTAAGAGACCGACAGTTGTATGAGCATATTAGAATTAGAAAAGGACAAGTTTTATATAACACAATCACTCGTACAAATATTTATATAGCTTATAGTGTGCAATCATATGTATTCCCGATTATACTTGACCCCTTTACCTTTTAAGATGAGGGGCGGGACGTAGTCCAGTTGTAGCTTACAGCATTTACCAGCCTGATGCGCGATCGGTCTAGGATCGATCCCCGTCTATATGTCAAAATTACCAAATGTTTCACATTGGGCTATTTCTCGTTCCAGTCAGTGCACCGCGACTGGTATATCAAATGCTGTGGTATGTGCTATCCTGTCTGTGGAATGGTGAATATAAAAGATCCCTTGCTACTAACGACAGAATGTAGCGTGGGTTTTTTTCTTCTCTAAGTTTATATGTCAAAACCGATGATAAATCGATGTGCTCTAAACATGTTGTCAACCAAAATAAACTTTAACTTTTAAGTTGAAATAATTTTTTCTATTGCACGTCGTCGTGACACGAGCACATAGGGGCACATGCCCCCATGTGTGTGTGTGTGTGTGTGTGTGTGTGCGTGTGTGCGTGTGCGTGTGTGTGTGTCTCTGTGTGTGTGTGTGTGTGTGTGTGTGTGTTAGGGGGATGATGGAGACAGACTGAATTTTACCCGAATTAAAAGAAAATGCCCGAATCTGGATAACAACATTTATTCATATTACCATTACTACCTACAGCTATATATATGGTGTTACAAATGAATCACTGTACATTTTTACATGGATAAGGACTGATATGTTGTGGGTAGATCGATGGGAATACATAGCGAAAAGGTTTCAGGCCAGCTCATTTTGTTCGAATATCACTATCGTTTTTGCCTAAATTTGTGTATTTGTTACACCCCTAGGGAGTTGCCTCCCTGCCCTCTCCCTGTCCCCTGTCCCCTGTGTCCTGTCTCGTACGTTTATGCTACCTACTCGGAACTAGTGGAGGTCATAGAGGTGGCATTTGGACAGAAATTATGGATTCGTCTTTGGCAGGAATAATAACTTATTGATTATAAATAATTAATCCAAAAAATAAAAGAAATAACAGATCCAAACAGCACTCCAAATCAATCAAATTATTTCATGACCTCTTGCAATTTTAAAGAAACTTGGTGTTTAGGTTTACGTTCATTGGTTGTGATTAGTAAACCCGACGTTTCATTCCAGAGATCTATATAGGTCAACTGTGACATCTTTTGGCCTTTCAGATGTTATAACTGTCCTTCCAGCGACATAGAGGTGCGGCTTTTATGTCATTTTAAAGTTTTTTGTATGTATTTGGATAATGACACCGGCCTCGGTGGTGTCGTGGTTAAGACATCGGACATAAGGCTGGTAGCTACTGGGTTCACAGCACGGTATACCGACACCCAACCTTAGTGAGTTTTAACCACTCATTGGGTAGGATCCCGTATAAAACCATTACACCGACTTCTCTCTAATCACTATCAACTAACCACTAACCCTCTTTCCTGAACAGACGACTCGTGATAGCTGGGGTGTGTGCCCAGGACAGCGTACCTGAATTGGATATAAGCACGAAAATAAGTTGAAATAAAATGAAATGGAAGAACTATTAGATTTGGTATAGCTAACCACTTTTTACCTATTGAAACAGGAAGGTGGTACAATACCAAATTTACAGAAGATAGGTGTAAATATATTCACAAATATTATTTTACAAGACCAAATGTAAACACATTTAAGCAGATTTTTAACTGTAAAACGATAGGCATCGTTAGAAACTTGTGTAGACTGATAACTATTGTCAACAAACATTCCTCTTCCTTTCATTATTTACAGTTTATCACTTGTGTTTCAATCCCTGCCATCTTGACGCTGTTATATTATGTATAATATTTGTATTTCTCAAATGACATCGAACGATGGCCCTGAGTGTTCTGTTCTGTTCTGTTCTGTTCTTTTCTGGCACTGCTACTGCTAAGTGGCACTTCTACTTCTAGTCTACTTGTACCACTTCTTCTACTACTATTACAATTACTATTACAACAACAACAACAACAACAACTACTACTACTACAACAACTACTACTACTACTACTACTACTACTACTACTACTACTACTACTACTACTACTACTTTTATTGATTCTATTCTCATTTCAGATTGAACCAAATATTATTGTCGTCAGTAATATAGTAATATGTACATTATGGAAAGAATTTAATAAGTTTGGGAGGCAAACCAAAACGGAGTCATTTGAATGCTCTACTACAATAGGTGAAAAATACAATAACAGAAATATCAGAGTTGTCTTCCCATGGTATTCGGATTACTGGTTAGATCGATTTAATTTTTGATTTTGTTTTATTAATGGACAATGGGTTAAGGTATTTGGCATATCACTCATCTGACATGCAAGGTAAACTATAATTCAGTCACTGTTTCGTTTTAATGACTATTGCTGGACGTCAAAAGAAATCTCATGAATATATTGATGATACAAAAAGTGGCCCAGTCTTTATGGTCTTTTTGTGCGAGTAAAATAACAGCCCTCAAAGGCTATGTCATAGTTGAAATTACAATATTTCTTTATTTTCACATTTATTTATAATGATAATTACAAATTTATCAACCCCATGCAAATTTTTCCATAATTAACTTAAGAATAATAATTTTTAAAACTTTTCCTCAGAGAACCAGCGGTGATGACCAGTCAGTGAGTCATAACGTCCCAGTGTCAAATTGTTCCCACATACGAAGGACCATAACGTTTTAAATAATGCCCCGATGTGCTTTCTAGGATGTTATTTTGACTAAATTAAACTTCAAATGTTAAGTACATTTCATCCCCACATGTAAAGGACCGACCATAACGTCCCTGTGTCATTATGGCCCGGTGTGCTTTATAATCGATTCTAGATGGTTAATCTCAATCTGACTGAATAAGCATGTTTCGGTGGGAAAAACCCGACACAGAAAAAAAATTGTTGGAAGATAAATATTGATGTATAGGCTTGGCATTCAGGGATTGAATAGGGTTAAAATGACATTTAATTTGATTCCACTTCTCTCAAATAATTATTGTGTATGCATTGTGTAGTCGGTGTTAAAGGAGAGGACAATTAAGGCATTTGGCTTGGTATGCATATTCAACGATATATAATGCACATTATTGCTTAATATCAACACGTATAATCATATAGTTAATTATTAAAATGGTTAAATGTGACGGCTATTATATATAACGGGCGCAGCCATTTTGTACCATCTCAGTGAGTACGCCCTCTGGCGAGCTGGTGGTTACGTAATACTTAACACGTAACGTCAGGAATGAGCCTTAGAACTAGAGAAACACAATCTACCTGGTTTTTGCGGGATAATAAATAGCAATACATTGCAATGTTCTGTAATAATACACATCCCAGTAAGCCAGCAATAAGTATATCCAGCACTACATATATTATTTTTCAATACAAAATAAAATACCATTGTCAAAGTGGCTACACAACAAGTCGAAACAATTAACAATGTTTTGCCCATGCATTAACCTATGTACTGAAATGATACACGGAGTGTTTTCTTAGTTAATTGGTCTATGCTGTTAGTTGCTTCTACCTGTGATTCCTGATTGGTAGGTGTGTATTTGATTGGTAACCAGACAAGCCAATTAATTGACGCTGTCTAGACACAAAAATACATACCGGTATTGTGGAATATTACCTGTCTCCCCTAAAATTGTAATGGACATGGTTTATTACTGTAAATAGTTCTGTAAAACTATTGATTAAGTAGACTTTTCCATCTAAAACCACAGAACTGACAAATTACGTAGTTCCAAAGAAAAGAAAATTATCACTTGGGTATCGTGGGTTGTAATTTTTACTCCAACGTAGCATATCAATAGGTTTAATAGTGTACATTTTACGTTTGGATTATTAAACAGAGAAAAATACTATAACCCCATTTTGTTCCGTTAATGCAACTAAATATATTTAGTTAAATAGTTTATTATATTATTACGTCAGTTATGCTGTTTTACAAGTCGGGTTGGTCAAAGAGAAGCGCCTTGTCGAAAATTACTGCTTTTGTTTACACTGTACATACAGGAGATGGTCAGGAGCTGACATCACTTCGCCCCAAGCGATCCCACCGGACGTCACAAAAACGAAACAAAATGGCTGCCCCCAGTTAGCAGGAATAATCATGTTTTTTTATTAACTCTAAAATTACGCGTTTTTCATTTGCTAAAGTGTCAGTATGTGTTGGTGGTCCGGGTATGCATCTTTCCAACACATAACAATCTTGTGACCGGGGACGTTTTGGTAGGAACTGGGGACGTTTTCACACGGGAACGATATGACCTGGGGATGATATGACTGGTAACCCCAGGCGTTTACCAATAACTTCAGCCCTCTACATTAACTTTTCTGTCCAGGAGCCAGATGGTGCCTACTTGTATTTTGGGGGGGCTCCAAATAGCAAAAGTAGGAGCCAAAAACATATATATATACCGATATAGTGTATGTATGAATGCAGGGCATCTAGATCATGATAGCCCCACTCCCATGGCTAGTGATATTTAGTTTTGGGCTAGTAAATACCTACAACTAGCCCGATGGCTAATTGCAGTTACATATTTTGTAAATATGAATATCCTGCCCCCTCTTTCCACCCCCAATCTAAGGATTTTAAAGCTTTATATCCTTTTTAGGTGACATCTGATTATTACTATTAGTAAAATTGTATTTATTAAAAGTAGGGCTAGTGAATTTTTAATCATGGCTAGTACATTTTTAAAATCACTGATCCCATGGCTAGTGGATTTTTATAAAATTCTAGAAGCCCTGATGAATGTGTGTGTTTGTGTGGGTGTCTTGCAAGTGTGTGTAAACAGTTTACCCACTGGTACAAATTTATATTTAAAAGAACTTTGAAAAACATGAAGTGTATCAGATAAACAATTGTACAATGCATATATGTACTGGGTGACTAGTATCTGTAATTGTCTGTTGAGTATTACATCAGAAAGTTAATTCTAATAATCTGCAGCCCAAATCTTGCCGGTGAAATGAGAGTTTCCTTTGCCAAAAGTCGACTCAAGTCGCTGAGTTATTAGCAGTAGTGAGAAGTCGAAGTTGCCATAATATTTTGGACCTAATCCGATTTCAAAAACATATGTCGGACAGTTTTTTTCATTGTCGTCAGACTGTATCCTCGACTCGCTCGAGTAATCGTGAACCTGCCTATTAACGGGAAATGGTTTCTGTGCATTGTAATGACTGATTGATTTGATGCAATAATGTTTTACCTGGTTCATTTTATTATCAAAATCAACCAACAAATGATAATGCTCATGCCAGTGTCTGCTGTGAAGAGATTAAATACATGTCGTTGTGTAATGTTGACATTCTTCAGATACACCTGTAACTGGGCTATTGTTTCTCAAAGTGACGCGTCAGGGCTAAACATTTGCGCAAATCTCTGAATCTGATTCGTGCAAGCATAAAACATCGAATCTATTTGGAATCGCATGAAATATTTTATAAAAATTTATTAAATTGAATAATCAGTGAGTAAACATTAAATGATTACCGAATTTAAAATTTAAAAAAAAAAAAAAAAAAAAAAATAGTCTGGTCATCAAGCTTCAGTTTAAACTGGCTTCAAAAGCGTAGCATACATTCAAATCCGTGCAAGTTTGAAACATAGTGGTTTATTAAGACTAGTCTGGTCTGGAGCGAAGCGGTGGTTGGCCCATTTTTATGAACCAAATTGCCAATGAAGAGAACTGAAAGGAACATGTTTGTTTAGTTCTTACATAATAACAATAGACAGTAACTAATTAAGTGTTCCCAAATTTAGAAATTATAACAAACATTTCTATGTTAGTTCACTGATATTATGTTCCTAACCTTGAATCACCTGCTCTTTTTAATCAATACATCTTTTTGTCAGTTATGAAAATGTGCTTCAGTAATATCCATACAAACATTGAACCAATGAGCAAAATATATCGGCAAAAGTATCCCATGCACAATCTTCGAAAAGTAATGGGCTGCGTTCAGCCAGACCGAGTGGAAAAACGTCCGATCTACTGGTTTGTGCGGTTCACGGTAAACCAAATGGCGACACTGGGAACCAATCAAATAGTTTGCAAACGTTAGCGAAAGTTTGCTGGCTGAACTTGGGGCTGGTGATAAGACAACTGAAAAACCCAACTGACTATAAGTATAAAGAAAAAATGGAACCAACAACTAAAAAAACTGTTTTTGTTTTAAAATTGGATAAACTATTACTGACAAATTGGTTATTCTTTCCAGTTAATAGTATTGTTTTTTTTGTTGTTTTTTTAATCCATATACAGTTAGTTGCATATGACACAAAATTCTATATACTAACACTGTTGATAAAATTCTTCTCTGAAAATGTTTAGAATCAGAGGATTCCTGTGGTCTGCTTCCATGGGAATCCACATGGATTCTCGTGAAAAAAAGCCAAATTTTTAGCCCTGCGCGTGTCGCGCAATGTACTGTGACCAGTCAAGCGTTGTTAATCCTCGGCCATATTCATTTCAGTAATGCCAGAAAATACTAATTAATACTTAAAGGTCCAGACTTATGGCACATTATTAATACACAGTATATATAAAAATACATAAACATTACAATTTACAGTTTTAAAAATAAAAAACAAAAATACCATCCCAATTGTTAATAAAGTGACTTTTTGTAAAATGCTTGGGGGAGAGGGGGGGAACCACTGCTCAGTCGATTTGACTCTTATCAGACCTGTGATGTACCATGTGGCGGATTCCACTCATTCTGTTAGTAGGTCAACATGCCGACAGCAGAGAATGATTTTTCGAAAAACCAGCTGATTCTTAAAGGACACTAGTTTGGACATTTTGGTCTTATCACTTTTGTGACACATTATCAACTACTTAATAATATCACATTTTTAATGAAACATGTAACTGTTTTGTTTAAACTTTATTACCGGAAGTAGTATTTTATATCAAAATATTACGATTTGAACAAAGTGTAAAATTCAGAATTTTCCCAATTGAACGTTACAAATGTACCAATAAATGTTCACTTTGCAGGGCTCAAAGTTAATGACGGCACCAACGGCAATTGCTGTCGTTGAGATATAAATTGCTTTAGGTCGGGAGCATCACCAACGGCACAAAAGTGCCATGGGTAAAGCTCCTCAATCATAGCACAATGTTTCCACCTGGAATACATTAGCTGCCAGTATATAACATTAGTACATTTAAAATATGACTACATACACCAGAATAACCTTTCAGTCATATTTATTTGCTGCAAAAGTCTTCTGGTTTTTTTCAAATGCTGTGGGTAGGCTTTAAATTGCTGTCGGTGGGCCATTTTACTCATGGCAATTTTATTTTTAAATTGCCATGTTAGACAAATTCTTAAGTTCAAGCCTTGACTTCGCCTATTTGTATCAAACTTTGCCCCTTTCTTCTGGGAAGGGAAAAGTCACGTCTCCTACTTTTTCAATTCTAGATTAGGGCCTGAATCTAATTTAAAAAAACTTTATTAAAATGCCACACTGCAGAGCGGCAATCTTCCTATTAAGAAATGCAAAACAGTATTTAAATTCATTGATGTATGCTGTTATAGGACTAAATATTTGATTTAAGCAGAAATACAAGTTTGAATTATTTTCAACTGCTTTTTAATTCATGAATTAATTATACATTTTATTTGTAACAATCAGATTTTTTTTTTTTTCAAGTACTAAGTATTTTCCATGAAAAAGAGGGGGAAAATGTGCTTCATCCTTTTTAGTCCTAACATCGCAAGTAATACATTTGGGAATCTTTGTATATATTCAGGATTCGGTAATACTGTAGTTAACTGGTTTTCTACTTTATGCTAACGATGTGCTTGCGTGTTGCATATAAAATGTTGACAAAGATCCCAGTCTATGTTAATCACATAATTAATAAATAGAATACCCAACTCGCTACTCAGCAATACCATTTATCTTACATTCGTGAATTGACGTTGTCCTTCCTTCGCCAATTAAAGGCTTGTGAAGGACAACATCAATTCACTTGTGCGAGATAAATGGTACTGCCGAGTAGTGAGATGAGTGTTGTCTAAATATGCGGTATACAGTGCCTGCTTGAGTGATGTCATGTGAGATACATGTACCCGGCCCTTTTATTTTACAGTTACAGTTTTCATCATGAGCAAAATCAAGACGAGCTCAAGATAAGTTATGTCCAAAATATGATTTTTTTAATGAAACTTTTCATTGCAAATTGAAAAAATTTCCAGGTAAGTTTGGAATGAAGCAAGAGTGAATACTCACATTTCCTGGGGAAGACTGAATTATGTTTAAACTTAGTCGCATACTAGATGTTTTTTATCACTGTAGGTGGCGATGGTCTTTACAGTCGCATGAGTATGAGTGGACAGCAGCTGTTTGAAGATACAATCGACCCTGACCTTGAACACAAGACAAGACGAGGTAATTGATATTTTAGGCATGGGGTTGGAAAGTCATGGGAATTTGAGATGGAAAGTTATAAAAAGTGAAAAGTGGTTGATACATGTAATAGTTGGTGTTTTTTTGGGGGGTGGGGATTTTTTTCATTTAAAATAATATACTGTATGAAAAGATTGACAACTACGCGTAGCCTTAAAATTTGTAATATTATCAGGGAACGTTTCGTTCAGTATCGCATCGTGATTTTCTACTAGTTGAAGAGATTGCTACACAATTTTAAAACATTAAACAGTTCTTAGTTGCTAATCAATTTTCAGTTGAAATGTTGCTATGAAAATTTTAATATTCCATGATTATTAAATTATTACACCTCACTACATTCATTAGATACACATGCCACAGCGGATCTAAGGGGTGCCTGCCTCGTCCCCCTCCCCCTATATTTTGCAACAGTTATATATATATGTGTATATATATATATATATATATATATATATATATTTTACATTCAAGAATCTGAGAAATATCTGCAGGACATTCAGCTACATGTCATTGCCCCCCCCCCCCCCCCCTCCAAAATTGATTTTCTGGATCTGTCACTGACATGTATGTACATGTAGCTACATACCTTTGTTAAACAGCCTCCTGATTTCAAATGTAATGGACATCTTGGTATCAATGATGAATTCAGGGCGGGACGTAGACCAGTGGTAAAGCGTTTTGCTTGATGCGCTGTCGGTCTGGGATCGATCCCCGTCGGTGGGCCCATTGGGCATTTCTCAGTGCACCATGACTGGTATATCAAAGGCTGTGGTATGTGTTATCCTGTCTGTGGGATGATCCCTTCCTGCTAATCGAAAAGAGTAGCCCATGAAGTGGCAACAGCGGGTTTCCTCTCAATATATGTGTGGTCCTTAACCATATGTCCAACGCCATATAACCTTAGATAAAATGTGTCGAGTGCATCGTTAAATAATAAAACATTTCCTTCCTTCGATGATGAATTCTGTTTTTTTAATTGCAGTTGCTGACAAGTTTTCAGAAAATATCAATGCCATTGCTAATGAGCCATCTCTAGCCTTCTTCAGAATCCAAGAACATGTGAGGAAAACGCTACCCCAACTTGTGGAACAGAAAGTAAGCTTGGCCATTTTCCATGCATATTGTTTTTGGTGCGGTGCAGGCATAATTGATAGTTTGTAAGAAAATAACCATGTTTCTGCAATTTTTGAAGTTTAAAAATAATTTGGCAAAATGTTTTGCTTACTCTGAGCTAGCCCTGTTTTTTCTCACTCCACCTCAAAACTATGCTTATGAAATGGCACTCTAAGTCAAAACATTTTATTACGCAATTTATTACATGAGTGGGTTCTTTTTTACGCTTGTTTTCACTAGATCAGGGCTAGCTTTTGGTGAGCAAAAACGTTTGCTACGTCATCTGTTTATACTTAAAAAAATTGTAAACACCCAGTTATTTTTTGTTAAAATAAAAATGATCACCTGCCAGAGCTAGACCTGCTAGATGAATGTGTGCAGTGTTATGTATGTGAAATAAGAAACACGGCTAGCTTTGGCACTTGCCAACTTTGCCAATTGTGAATTTTAAAAACTATTGGCGAATTTTATTTTAATTTGGCAAAATAATTTCATGTAATAATTGATATTTTGCTAGTAAATAACTGTGCTTCAGCTATTTTTTAAATTTAATAGACAATTTGGCGAAATTTCCCTGTCACACCCAGAGCTAGCCCGAGAAACGTTATATTACATACATGTACATGTAAGAAGTGTATTTAAATTATTTCACCTCTTATATTATGTGACTTTGCGATTTCCTCGTATTTTAATTTTATTTTTATTCCAATTTCCGACATTGTGTTGTGTAGCCTGTAAGTCATAAAGTAAAACATGTCTGGCCTAAGTCAAGTGTTTTTACATGTTGTTTAATCTCACAATTGCCAATTCCATATCGAGTTTGGGGACAAATACAATTTAACTGATTCAAGTCCCTCATGAAATTTTGTGTATAGCTTTATCATGTATTGTTACAGATCAAGTTTGACTTTCATGGCGATTTACCCATTTTTGACTTGAGTTATGGCCCTTGAATTTAGGAAATACAAAAATTTGTTGGGCCTATTAGGGGACATGTATTGCTTTTGGCAGTACTCTCAGAATGTTTGTTAGAATTAATTAACATTCCTTCGTTATATGTTTGCAGCATGAGGTACAGGAGATTCAACAGAAAGTACAGGGAGCCTGTTTTGATACAGAGTATGCCACAAAGTGAGTGAAATATTACATCTTGTTTACTCAAGTCATGGGGTGGGACATAGCCTAGTGGTAAAACACTCTCTTGTTGCACTCCCCGTCATACAAAAGATCCCTTGCTATTAATGGAAAAATGTAGCAGGTTTTAGACTATATGTCAAACTTACCAAATGTTTGACATCCAATAGCCGATGATTAATAAATCAGTGCGCTCTAGTGGTGTTGTTAAACAAAACACACTTTTTACTCGAATTATTTTTAAAAACAGGGTTGGGACAGAGCCCAGTGATGTACGGTCGGTCTAGGATCGATCCTCGTCGGTGGGCCCATTGGGCTATTTCTCCAACCAGTGCATGACGACTGGTATATCAAAGACTGTGGGATGGTGCAATAAAAGATTCCTTGCTACTAATGAAAAAATGTACCAGGTTTCCTCTAAGACGCTATTTAAAATTTACCAAATATTAAACAAAAACTTTAACTTTAAAAACAAACTGATGTGCTGTAACTAGTCATAGGACCTATGGTTTTGTTTCACTGTATTTTTGTTTTGCGTTGACAAAGTCAAAAGGCAAGATAAAGGTATTACTTTTTTGATGGTTCCGCGACGGTGTCAACTTAGCTCTAAATTACATTTCGCATTTAGCTTCAAATTTTCAAACACTATAAGTCTTAGATCAAGTGAAAGTTCTTTACCATTGCATCTATGAATGATCTTTTCAGTTCACATTAAAAATATAATTATGTATATTTATTTCAAACAAAGGTAATTATTTCAAAATTTAATTGAATTTTTTTTATTCACCAATTTATTTAATGCTGTATGAGAAATTGGACCAACATGTAGCTTTAATCCTGCTATATAATATTCTAGTTTTCATGAGCTCGAAACCAACCAGGTGTTTTTACTTATTGCTGTGGTTTTGGTTCAAATGTATATAGGGTGTCGAAGTGTTAATCAGTGTTCAAAACATCCACACACAGTAATACATGTAGAGTAGTATATGGGGGAAGGGATGGTTATCGTTAAGTGGTGCTGTGGTAGCCATAGAGATGCAGGGCTAGCTCTGGGTAAGCAAACCTTTTCGCCAAATTATCTACTAAACTTGAAAAATTGCAGAAAATCCAGTTATTTTCTTACAAAATATCAAATATGAAATTATTTCGCCAAATTAAAATAAAATTCGCCAGTTGATTTTGAAATTCGCAATTGGCGAATTTGGTGACTGCCAGAGCTAGCCTTGAGATGGAGGTTAACCTATGAGTGATCACGTTGTATGTATGTATGGAGTTGTGTGTGAATTCCTCTCTGCAGTAACATGTCCAAAGATGTGACCTAGTGGTGAAGAAGAAAGTTAGTTTGTTTTGTTTAACGGCACCACTGGAGCGCATTGATTTATTAATCATTGGCTACTGGATGTCAAACATTTGGTAATTTTGACATATATTCTGAGAGTGGAAACCCACTATATGTTTCCATTAGTAGCAAGGAATCCTTTTTATTATATACATAGCAATGAAATATACAGATCTATGGAAACCATAAAAGTCATATCCGGTGAAAAGTCATATTTTCACTGTATTTTAGCTACAGTGAAAATATAGAAATCGTATTTACCTTTTTGTAAAAGTGCATGATTAAATTATCTTCCTTTGTCTCCTTTCTTCGTATTTAAATTTGATGATTACCAATGCATCTGATCGTATTTGAAAAATAAAAAAATGTAATTTAATCAACTGTACTAATAAAAAAAGGGATACGAAGTGCAATTACGATAAAATATCTAAAACGAATTGAATACGAAGCTAAATAATGATGACACAATGGAGTGTCATTGAGTGTAAGTGTAAGAATTTAACGGCATTTGACTCGTTTTGTTTTTGTGGGAGTTTTTGGAGGATCGCTTTGTCAGGTATGTTTGCACCGCAGTATTGTTAAATAAATGTTAATAAAGATAAATTTCATTCAAATTTCTTTTTAAAAGTCTGTGGTCAAGTAAATTTTCTGGCAAAGTTCCATAGGAAGAAATATATCATGACGTTACGTGTTTTCGATAGAATAAGCGAAAGATATTACCAAAAAGCGAAAGATATTGTCAAAAATTTGGAAATATGTATATAATAAATAGACCATTTCATGGTGTTTTTTCCGAATACGATTTTTATGTCAATTCGTGATGTGTGAAATATGGTTTTCACATATCACTCGTTGACATAAAAATCGTATTCGAAAAAACCCATGAAATAGCCTCTATATATGCACCATCCCACAGACAGGACAGCACATACCACCACCTTTTATATACCAGTAAAGGAGATTGTCTTTTATATACCAGTCAAGGTTCACAGGCTGAAGCAAGAAATAGCCCAATGGTCCCACTAATGGGGATCGATCCCAAACCATCCATGCATCAAGTGAGCGCTTTACCACTGGGTTACGTCCCGCCTCCTTGTGATGAAGAAGTAATATATTTACTTAGTTTTAACATCTCACTAGTAGTACTGTTCCACATGTCTTTTGAGATTTTGTAAACTGTGTAATTGTGTATAACTGGGAACATTTTGTTCAGTATCACATTGTGACCGCTATAGGGTGTATACTACCAAATCAAATCCCATAGACGACAATAGTAACATATGTGGCTAAAACTCCTACCTGCAGCGTATCAATTAACATAAACACCACGGATATAAATACTACCACCCCTCACACTTAAAGTGAATCAGAAAAAATTGGGGGGTCAAGCTGCTTGTTTCTGAGATAACGGGTAGCATCTATGACTACCCTAGTTCCGCACAAAATTCGAGTACTTTTTTTTACAGGTACCCCATACATGTTTCAAGCACAAGGCTACTTGACACATTGGTACTAGATGAAATAAAATTGCATATTTTTTTTACCCAGATGAAACTATGGGTATGGGTAACTATATTTACGTGCCCCTATCCACGAAGGTTCAGGCACGCCCACTACGGAATTAGCCTCTGACTTCGCCAGTGACTGACTCCGGAGCAGGGGGGGGGTAAGTTTGAAGTGGGCGGAATTTGGAAAAAAGCCATTTAGTAAGCGCGGACCGAATAGCAGACACTTCATAAACAAGAAGTAACACCGAGTGGGAGCCGTGTTCTGATTGGCTGAATTTCGATTCCTCGGTGAAGCCTGTTTTTTACCTAAGTCTACAAAGAGTACTGCATACCGATACATGTCTGGACTCTAAAATTTAAGCCAAAAAAGGTTAAGACTGCTCGGCCGAAAAGTTTGTTTTTTACAACCACCACACTCACATTTATAACCAATCACAGGACTTGTGGTGTTCACTTCTCTATCAAAAGTTGGGTGCACCTCAAACTTTGACCCAGCCGGAAGTTATTTGGTTTAGTACTACCTATACTGATAACATACATTTTTCAAAAATTGTCCAGCTATGTGTCTTTATGACAACCAGTGTCTGGTGTGTTCTGACATAAACTGACAACCTCACTGAAACTGTTGTTTCTACAGTGCAACCTAATATAATGTACACCTCAAAAGGCTTATATATTGCACACAGTTTTGTACAAATGCAATATGTCATATTAAACAACAAAATGTTTTAAAATAAAACTCCTGAAGATATTTACTTTCAGTTGGGTGTATGTACTCGGGTATATATGTAGAGACAACAAAGATAGTCAGAGTACCTCTACCCCTTTAAAGAATTCCATTAAAACACATGCACTTGATTGACCCCTAGATTATGAAGAACTTAACAGGCACATCAAAGAAATATCAGTATTAAAAAAATGCACTGTCTGAGGAAGGAAACACCAACATGACTGTACCTTTATGAAGTAACGACTTAATGTCCTGAACATTAGTGTTGGGAGGAAATCCTGTATGCTGGGTGTGGGTGTCTTCAAGTTACCAGGTGTGGGAATTTCAAATCCTTCGGCCATACTGATTTTCATAATGAATCATCAAAACCATTGCCAGCCACCAATATTCCTGACTATATTTTATTTATAGCCTACTGTAGTTGGAGGTTTTAATAGTTGTGATATCTGGAATTATCATGTAGCTTTCACACATTTATTTTTGATTAATTACTGAAAAAAGCTATTTTTAAATGACAAAATTATCTGAACATCTATTTTCTTGCATTATTTTCTAATCCAGATCAATACAATATGTATATTGGATGTATTCCTACAATCTGTAATTCAGCATTCTATTTAGCTAGTAACATTAGGTAATACAGCTTTAACAATAAAATAAATTATCAACTTAATCCAAATTGGTTCTGAATCTAGTATAAACTCAAAATGCTCTTCATGAGAGCTAACTAAGTGATTATTAAGAAAAAATTTTTATCTGGAGATCTAAATATATG
Organism: Gigantopelta aegis; assembly: GCF_016097555.1. Taxonomy (NCBI): domain Eukaryota; kingdom Metazoa; phylum Mollusca; class Gastropoda; order Neomphalida; family Peltospiridae; genus Gigantopelta; species Gigantopelta aegis. Next base: position 43,934,589 of record NC_054700.1, on the reverse strand, counting down.
TTTAACAACCTTATTGTTATGTATAAATAAGAACAGAAGGCAAAATAGTGACAACAAATTTAATTATGTTTTTGGTGAAGTTTTTCTTCAAATTTACTTTAAATTTTGCATAAAACTACAAATTTGTCTAAAATATACCATAGCACCCTATAAATATCTCAAAATGACAATAAAAATCAAGTTCTTTACAAATTTGAGTTTTCAGAATTTCATACATGAAAAATTAACTATGTTAATGGAAACTAAAGACATTAACCCACTATTGGCAAATGCTATTTTTAATATAAAAATAAATTGCTATTAAAATCTTAGTTCAGGTTGCCTATATACACCTGGAAAAAAGTATCGCAACACCCAAAACAATCAGGCCTCATATCAAAATTTCAAAATATTTTAAAAGTCTGTTTGTGGGGTCCACAATCATGACCCTATTGCTACACCATATATTGAGATACAGTCTGCACGTGCTACCGCATGCGGGTAGTGAAACGTGCATTACAGGTACCCCGCACTGGGCAAAACACGTGTTTCAAGCCACCGTTCTTACTGTTAGAAAACTGAGAAGATTTTGTGAATTAATTGATGTTATTAGAATATGGGGCCACCCCAACTGTCAGATGGCAGGTTATCGGCATGCGGAGTGCGGGTATGTCCCTGAGAGCCATCGCAAGAAATGTTGGCCATCGTGCATCCACCATCAGCCGATTGGTCCGGAAACATCAACAAACCAATGATGTTAAGGACCGTAATCGTTCCGGACGACCACGTGTGACAAGTCATAGGGAAAATACCGCCCTTCTGAGACTCACCAGGATTCATCCGTTCATGAGAAGTGGCATGTTGAAATGAGAATGGCTGCCAAATCGTCGTCTTTCAGACAGAATGGTGCGGAATCGACTCAAGACAGCTGGGTATAGAGCCAGACGACCCGTCTGACGTCCGTTGTTAACCCGTGCTCACATTGCCGCACGGCTGGCCTGGTGTCAACAGCGACGTCCATGGAATTTAGCATCATGGTGGAGAATACACTGGTCGGACGAGAGTTGATTTCTGTTGTTCATGACTGACGGTAGAGCCCGTGTCTGGCGCCAGAGAGGTACAGCTTATGCCCAAAGGCACATCTTGCAGCAGGTTCCGTTTGGCGGAGGGTCCATAATGGTGTGGGGTTGCATGTCACACGATTGCAAACTCGACCTTGTAACTGTCAGGCAAAATCTAAACGGACAACGCTACCTCACAGACATCTTGGACACGGTTGTTGTGCCACACTTTGATAATCATCCTTTGAACACAAGGCCAATTTTCATGGATGACAATGCTAGGCCACATCGTGCACGTGTCGTCACTGACTTCCTACACCAGGAGGCAGTCACAACGCTACCCTGGCCTGCCAGGAGTCCAGATTTAAACCCCATAGAGATGATCTGGGACATCATGGGTCGCAGGGTACGTGAGAGGGAGCCTCCAGTACAAAATCTGGCGGAATTGGAACAGACTCTGCACCAGGAATGGAACAGAATACCTCAGCGTCAGATGCAACGTCTCGTACAGTCGATGAGGAGGAGGGTACGGGAAGTTATCACCGTCGGAGGAGGTTACACCCGTTACTGAGGGTCTGGAAAGTCGATTTTATTCTGACTGGAAGGGGTTCCACAGGATCTTGATAGAATGTTATGGTTTGTGTACTTGGGTCATTTGTTGAGGACTGGAGGGCAAAATATTGACAGTGACTGCACTTGCGAACTTCACACAACAAAACTTAACAGCACCTCATTTTTTGTAGGTTTTTCATCTTTTGGGGTTCTCAGAATAAAATGCGTGTTTTTGTTTAGTATGTTGTTGAATTTGTAATTTAATTCTTCCCTGAGGTGTATTTCATCCAAAAAGTACATTGGCATGACGTTTTTATTTGCATTTCGCATATGATTGACGATAGCATTTGGCAATTATCAAAAAGTTTGGGGTGTTGCGATACTTTTTTCCAGGTGTATATAATACCATATTTAAGAGCAGTTGCATATGGCAAGTCAAATACCATGTAAAAAGAAATTATTGAAATCTTTACAGTATGAATTATAGGCCAAAACCAACTTTTCCTCAGTGCTAACTTTGATTCAAACTCCATTCAGAGCCATGTACAGAGATTATTGTCAAGGTCAAGGTCATTGTGAACTTGCATGGCCGAGTGATGGCTAATTAATCAACCAGTATAATTTAATTAAATAAAATGACAAAATTATAATATTTTTTGTTATGCACTGAATATGTGCTATAGGGTGTATACTACCAAATCAAATCCCATAGACGACAATAGTAACATATGTGGCTAAAACTCCTACCTGCAGCGTATCAATCAACATAAACGCCATGGATATAAATACTACCACCCCTCACACTTAAAGTGAATCAGAAAAAATTGGTGGTCAAGCTGCTTGTTTCTGAAATAACGGGTCTACAGCGTCTATGACTACCCTAGTTCCGCACAAAATTCCATACATGTTTCAAGCACAAGGCTACTTGACACATTGGTACTAGATGAAATAAAATTGCATATTTTTTTTACCCAGATGAAACTATTATTTTTTACAACCAACACACTCACATTTATAACCAATCACAGGACTTGTGGTGTTCACTTCTCTATCAAAAGTTGGGTGCACCTCGAACTTTGACCCAGCCGGAAGTTATTTGGTTTAGTACTACCTATACAGGTTTCAGAGATCAGTACACAGTTTTAAAACATTAAACAGTAGTTGCTAATCAATTGACTAGAAATATCACTGATTAAAAAAATGGAAAACAAAATGTTCCCTGTAACTGATGCTCTGTAATTGCTCAAAAGTAAATAAAGAATTAACCAGAATATACAAGGAAGTGACCAAGTAATTAAGAAATAGATTTATTATATCTTTAGCAACTTTTAGCATTTGAACCACAGTCCTGTCTGTGGGATGGTGCTACTAATGGTAAAATGTAGCAGGTTTTCTTTCTAAGACTATACATCAAAATTACCAAATGTTTTACATCTGATAGCTGATAATTAATAAATCATTGTGCTCTAGTAGTGTTGTGAAACAAAACAACTTTTTTTTTTTTTTTTAACCAGAGCTCACCAGTTGAATTTGAATTTTGGTTTAGCCAATATTCAGATACATGTCGAGTATTTCCTTTTAAATCTTTAAAATGTTTTTAATTTAAGGACTTTTTTTATTAGCCAAAGACTAAATGGTGTATCCACTTTGTATAGAAAAATTAGCAATTGGTAAATTTGACAGTGGACGGGTGCAGTCTCTGTGTATTTCCCTGCACCCACCTGGCATCCTCGTCCTCTGCCGCTAATAACGCTAGTCTGACGCACGGCACTAACTAACGACCGCCGGTAGTAGGGGTGCAATGTAGGTGGTTACAAATGCCTCTTAACAATGCCAGAAGTAACTACTGAACACTCTCCGAAGTGGTCAGACTAAGCCCACAGCTAAAAGCTGATGGGGAATGGCAGGTGTGTGGCACAGATAGCCACAAGAGACAAGCACCTGTCGTGGTTGGAAAGACAAGGACTGGGATGTGGAGGTGGACAGCGAAAGAAGTTGAAAGATAGGAGTTGCTAGATCGGGAAGAAATGAGATGGAATTCAAAGGAGAGAAAGTAAAGGGGGCAGTGGGATAAAAATAAATAATAATAATAATAATAATAAATAATAATAAAAATTTGACAGTGGACAGGATGAGCCCTGAAATTTCGTTAGTAACCCTGAACATGTATTTTTATAGATTGTAAACTGTTTAATTACTGGAAATCATAAATTATTACTGATCTTAAGATTAAGCAAAATCCAAAATAAGTGACATATTAGCGACATAAAACTTTTGCAAGGTTGTCATATGAGACATTAAAAAAATACACTTAAGTTGTAGGATCAGCTGAAATAATCATTTTAATCTATTTTAAAAACTAAAATTTAAAATACTTAAAGTGACATACCCTAGTTTTTTTAAACACTAAGGCATATTTTTGTCTATTGTAGCTGTTTTTGATAACTTAAATCATAATTTACTTAGATTTTATGATTTATATTATCAATTTCCGTACATTCGAAGTGTTTTGGTCATCCTGGTGTTTTAAGATCACAAAATGCATTTCTCATATTTCTAAAAACGCACGTGTGTCTGAGATGTAATAGTTACGGAAAGAAAGAATTTTTTTTTTTATTTAACAACGCACTCAACACATTTTATTTATGGTTATATGGCATCAGACATATGGTTAAGAACAACACAGATATTGAGAGAGGAAACCTGCTGTCTCCACTTCATGGGCTACTCTTTTCGATTAGCAACAAGGTATCTTTTATATGCACCATCCCACAGACAGGGTAGTACATACCACAGCCTTTAATATGCCAGTCGTGGTGCACTGGCTGGAACGAGAAATAGCTCAATGGGCTAATAGTTATGGAGTCAAGTGTTAGTCTATTTTTAGAGGATATTTCACCATTTTAAAGTCACAGACTCATGTTTTACTCAATTGTAACGTTATCCAAATGTGTTACAGGTTTGTAGCTTAACTAGACTTATTGTTAATTTTCACAGGTTAATAAAAAGTTGTAGTAATGTGAATGCTAACTAATTATTGTTGTTTGCTGTCTTTTTACTCAATGATTGTAACCTTTGATGTGTGTTCAGTTAATCACCAACAAAACAATTGCACAAACGTTTTTCGGACCAGTCTACATGACAGACTTTGAGAAGCAGACCTTAGCAATAGCACATACCTGTAGATGATGTGTTGTGTTGGTGGGGGGGGGGGGGGGGGGGGGAGCGGGATGTAGGCCACTGGTAAAGAGCTCGCTATATGTGCAGTTGCTTTAGGAGTGATCCCCGTCGGTGGGCCCATTGGGCTATTTCTTGTTCCAGCCAGTGCACCACGACTAGTATATCAAAGGCTGGTATGTGCTATCCTGTCTGTGAGATGATGCATATAAAAGATCCCTTGCTACTAATGGAAAAATGTAGCAGGTTTCCTCTCCAAAACTATATACCCGTACATGTATGTCCGAATTACTAAATGTTTCGTTAAACAAAACAAACTTCTTCTTTTTTTGAGTAGCAGACCTTAGCAATAGCCCATAGATGTCGTATTGTGTACCACATGGTTTTACGATATTTTCAGTGCTGTTAAGACCATGCATCAAAGCACAGTTCATTTCCAAAACATCCAGGATCTTCTGAAGAATGCCATGTTCATGAAGCAGCAGATTGGCTACGAGGAACTACGCAGGTAACAGATACTAATCAGTATGATATTGGCTACGAGGAACTACGTAGGTAACAGATACTAATCAATTTGAGATTGGTTATGAGGAACTACACAGGTAACAGACACTAATCAGTATGATATTGGCTACGAGGAACTACGCAGGTAACAGATACTAATCAGTATGTTATTGGCTACGAGGAACTACGTAGGTAACAGATACTAATCAGTATGATATTGGCTACGAGGAACTACGTAGGTAACAGATACTAATCAGTATGATATTGGCTACGAGGAACTACGCAGGTAACAGATACTAATCAGTATGATATTGGCTACGAGGAACTACGCAGGTAACAGATACTAATCAGTATGATATTGGCTACGAGGAACTACGCAGGTAACAGATACTAATCAGTATGATATTGGCTACGAGGAACTACGCAGGTAACAGATACTAATCAGTATGATATTGGTTACGAGGAACTACGCAGGTAACAGATACTAATCAGTATGATATTGGCTACGAGGAACTACGCAGGTAACAGATACTAATCAGTATGATATTGGCTACGAGGAACTACGCAGGTAACAGATACTAATCAGTATGATATTGGCTACGAGGAACTACGCAGGTAACAGATACTAATCAGTATGATATTGGCTACGAGGAACTACGCAGGTAACAGATACTAATCAGTATGATATTGGTTACGAGGAACTACGCAGGTAACAGATACTAATCAGTATGATATTGGCTACGAGGAACTACGCAGGTAACAGATACTAATCAGTATGATATTGGCTACGAGGAACTACGTAGGTAACAGATACTAATCAGTTTGATATTGGTTATGAGGAACTACGCAGGTTTCAAGTTGCCAACAACCATTTTCCTTCAGGGACCCTTGAGTGGCCCATGGACCCCAGACGCAGTGAGCTTTTTTTGTTTCAGCCCCTCTCACATCCCTGTGGATCAGAAGTGTAAGATTATGAGGTGGAATCGCAAAATATCTACCTGTGTACTGGCTATTACATGATTTTAGGTGGAATCGCAAAATATCTACCTGTGTACTGGCTATTACATGATTTTAGGTGGAATCGCAAAATATCTACCTGTGTACTGGCTATTACATGATTTTAGGTGGAATCGCAAAATATTTACCTGTGTACTAGCTGGCTATTACATGATTTTAGGTGGAATCGCAAAATATCTACCTGTGTACTGGCTATTACATGATTTTAGGTGGAATTGCAAAATATCTACTACCTGTGTACTGGGTATTACATGATTTTAGGTGGAATCGCAAAATATCTACCTGTGTACTGACTATTACATGATTGTAGGTGGAATCGCAAAATATCTACCTGTGTACTGGGTATTACATGATTTTAGGTGGAATTGCAAAATATCTACCTGTGTACTGGGTATTACATGATTTTAGGTGGAATTGCAAAATATCTACTACCTGTGTACTGGGTATTACATGATTTTAGGTGGAATCGCAAAATATCTACCTGTGTACTGGGTAATACATGATTTTAGGTGGAGTCGCAAAATATCTACCTGTGTACTGGCTGTTATATGATTTTAGGTGGAATCGCAAAATATCTACCTGTGTACTGGGTGTTACATGATTTCAGGTGGAATCGCAAAATATCTACCTGTGTACTGGGTATTACATGATTTTAGGTGGAATCGCAAAATATCTACCTGTGTACTGACTATTACATGATTTTAGGTGGAATTGCAAAATATCTACCTGTGTACTGGCTATTACATGATTTTAGGTGGAATTGCAAAATATCTACCTGTGTACTGGGTATTACATGATTTTAGGTGGAATCGCAAAATATCTACCTGTGTACTGACTATTACATGATTTTAGGTGGAATCGCAAAATATCTACCTGTGTACTGGCTGTTACATGATTTTAGGTGGAATTGCAAAATATCTACCTGTGTACTGGCTATTACATGATTTGAGGTGGAATTGCAAAATATCTACTACCTGTGTACTGGGTATTACATGATTTTAGGTGGAATCCTAAAAATATTTCCCAAGTTCAGTGCCTGGTATATATTTTGTTAGACTATTTAGCAAGTATTTTTAAAGGGAGGGTAAACTCAAATAAGAGCCTTATGTGTTGGAAAGATGCATACCCGGACCACCAACACATACTGACACTTAAACAAATGAAAAATGCGTAATTTTAGAGTTAATGAAAAAAACCCATGATTATTCCTGCTAACTGGGGGCAGACATTTTGTTTCGTTTTTGTGACGTCCGGTGGTATAGCTTGGGGTGCAGTGACGTCAGCTCCGTCCAACTCCTTTAAGCACAGTGTAAACAAACGCTCTAATTTACGATAAGGCACTTCGCTTTCATCAACCTGACTTGTAAAACAACATAAATGACTTGATAGTATAATAAATTATTTAACTAAATATATTTCAATTTGCATCAATAGAACGAAATGGAGTTATAGTATTTTACTCTTTAAACAAACCCAAAGAAAAAATGCTTATTACCGGTATTAGGCCTATTGGTAGGATACGTTCGAGCAAAAACAACCACTCACGATACCCAAGTGATAATTTTCCTTTCTTTGGGACTACGTAATTGGTCAGTTTTGTGATTTTAGATGGGAAAGTCTACTTAATAAAGGGTTTTACAGAATTACTTACAGTAATAAAGCAGGACGGCTGATAATGTCCATTATGATTTGAGGGGTGTCCACGCAGCTATCAAACAATACCTTGTGATCTTAATAAAAGAGGCACGTCTTTCTAGTGTGTCTAGACACAGTGTCTAAATATACACCTGCCAGTCAGGAACCACAGGTACAGGCCATGGAAAGAAAATACCAATTAACCAAGAAAAACTCCGATTATTATTTCAGTACGTGGGTTAATTTATGTACAAAACATAATACAGTTATTTCAACACTTGGACAATGGTGGCTTATTTTGTATTGAAAAATAATATATACTTGTTGCCGGCTTACTGGGATGGATATTATTACAGAACATTGCGATGTATCTGCAAAAATCAGCTATGTTTTGTTTCTTCAGTTCGAAGACTAATTCCTGATGTGACATGTTAGGTATTACGTAACCACCAGCTCGCCAGAGGGCGTATTCACTGGGATGGTACAAAATGGCTGCGCCGTCACATTTAAGCGTTTTATTAATTGACTATACGATTATACTTGTTGATATTAAGCAATAATGTGCATTATATATAGTTGAATATGCATACCAGGCCAAATGCCTTAATTGTCCCTTCCTTTAAGAGCTTCTAATTATGGACAGCAATTGTTTACACAATTATGTTTTTACTAATTGTTTACAGAATGTATTACTTAATGATGTACTGGTATAATAAGTTAAATAGAAAGTTCATATACTATATGGTGTTGTTGTTTTGGGGTTTTTTTTAAAGGTTTTTATGCAACCATCTTAGACGGGTCATATTATGGTATGGCATTGTCCGTCTGTTAAAGTTTTGTTTCCAGAGCATATTTTTCTTATCTATTCATATAGGATCATAAAACCTTGCATGCAAGTACAACTGGGTATGGCAGTGTCTTGTGTACCATAACTAGGTCATTGCAACATACTTTTGATGGTCATATCGTGTATCTCACTTGTACTTGTTTAAAATTATTATTTGTGGTGGGTTTTAGTTTTTAGTTTTTTTCTTGTTTTTTGTTTTTTTACACAGCATAATGAAAGAAAATTGATGTATAAGCTTTGTGAATGTTTAAAAACATTTTATTATTTACTGTCAGTTTTGACATTATGTGTACATTTATTTTATTACTTTTAATTCAATATGTTTTGTCCTGTTTTATAAGAATGAACATTCCCTAGTAATTGAAAATAAATTGGTTTGCGATGACTTTTGAAATGACAGGAAACAGGAGATGACCAACCCAAGTATGTACACGAACTCCCCGTCCCGCGAGGCCCTGCACAAAGCCACCTCGAGTCAGCCGGCCGTGATGTCCACAGCCAGTCAGACAGCAGCTACCACAGCAGCCGATGTAAACAATTCTAGTACCACTGAGAAAGCCACAACCACAACAGCGGGCAATGTAAAGACTGCTACTGCTAATGAAAAAGCCATGACTACAACAGCGGCCAATGTAAATACTACGGTTACTACTGGAAAGGCTGTAACGACAACAGCAAGGAATGTAAAGACTGCTACTACTTCTACTGGAAAAGCTACAACTACAACAGCAGCCAGTGTAAACACTGCTACTACATCTGGAAAAGCTACAGCTACAACAGCGGCCAATGTAAAGACTACTTCGACTACTGGAAAAGCTACAGCTACAACAGTGGCCAATGTAAACACTGCTATTACTGGAAAAGCTACAGCTACAACAGCAGCCAATGTAAACACTACTACTACACCTGGAAAAGCTACAGCTACAACAGCGTCCAATGTAAAGACTACTTCGACTACTGGAAAAGCTACAGCTACAACAGCGGCCAATGTAAAGACTACTTCGACTACTGGAAAAGCTACAGCTACAGCTACAACAGCGGCCAATGTAAAGACTACTTCGACTACTGGAAAAGCTACAGCTACAACAGCGGCCAATGTAAAGACTACTTCAACTACTGGAAAAGCTACAGCTACAACAGCGGCCAATGTAAACACTGCTACTACAGCTGGGAAGCATGCAGCTACTACTGCAACTACAACTACAATTGCAGCTACAAAAGCTACAACATCTAAGGTTGCTGGTCAAGCTTCAGTAAAAGCTGACACCAGAATCGTTGGCACCTGTCACAGGAGTGTTGCCATGGTTACAGAGTATGTACAGTGTTGTTCTACAGAGGATCAATAATGATTTGTTTTTAAATCTTAACATGGTTCAACACCAGCACTCCATAAGTAGAAAACAAAATTGCCCAGTTTACTCCACATAAATGTTTTTTAAATCATAATAATTAATATGGGGCCATTGACATATTATCAATATTTTCACAAATGTACAAAAAGTACTTCATTTCGTTTTTTATTTTTGTTTTGTACTCTCCTCCCTTTCCTAAAAGCATTCATTAAAATGTTGATTTTGATAAATATTTATCAACTTATTTTGTTAGTTTTAAAAGTGTGTGCTGGTGTTAACCCCATGCCTTCTAATATACGGTCAGGGTTTTAGATTGCACAAAGACGTGGTTATAAACATTGTGTCCAAATGATTTACTTCTAAATTAATTACAAACATGACGACCTCAAAACATTTCACCTCAAAACATGACGACCTCAAAACATTTCACCTCAAAACCATGTTTCACTTTAATTTGATTAAAATAGCATGAAATGCATTTCTGAACATCAAAACTCTTCAGCAGCGGCTAATAATATTACCTCACTGTGCTTTAAAAAACCAACAACTGTTGCACCAAAATTAGTGAGATTTATAGTCCTAACACTTCAGAAAATATTTTTTATATATATATATATATATATATATATATATATATATATATATATATATATATATATATATATATATATATATATATATATTTATTTTGTTGATCAGTCATACTCGTATAATAATCATGGGAAACAAATTTTTGGTTCCATGTAATTCATACACATGGTTTTCTAGAAGTGGTTGTTGGGGTTTGCTGTAAAATACCAGTGACTGTTTCTTCACAATCAACCCTTAATTTTAAAATTGTGTACAAATAGTAACAAAGTAAATAACTAAATTGGCAATACTAATTTTTTTAAATGCTTTAGCAAATAATAGAACTGTTGATAACAAGAGCTACCATGGTTTTCAAGGAACTGGGTAAGATGTAACTCAGTGGTAGAGCACTTGACTGAAGTGCAACAGGTTGCAGGATTGATCATTCTCTAAGAAGTAGGGTTCTTTCCTTCTCACCAACCATTGTCCCGCACCGGCCTCGGTGGTGTCGTGGTTAAGCCATCGGACATAAGGCTGGTACAGTGGTAGGTATAGGGTTCGCAGCCTGGTACCGGCTCCCACCCAGAGCAAGTTTTAACAACTCAGTGGGTAGGTGTAAGACCACTACATCCTCTTCTCTCTCACTAACCACTAACAACTAACCCACTGTCCTGGACAGACAGCCCAGATACCTGAAATGTGTGCCCAGGACAGCATGCTTGAACCGTAATTGGATATACCCGGTAAGCATGAAAAGAAAAGGCCATGCTGTATACTATCCTGTCTATATACTATAGGAAAGTGCTCATAAAAGACCCATTGATGCTTTACTGATTGAAAAGTCAATGTACCTTTACCAGGTTTTTGCTGTCTTTTTCTCCCAGTTAAAAGTTAAAATAACCATAATTATGTTAAATTTAGATACCAAAATAACCTTAGTTTAAAACTGTACTGAGGTGTTGTTAAATAAATATTCGTTTTTCTTTTAAGGAATGCACAATAATGTGAATACTTTTTCAGTGATTCTGTGACTATGCGTGGCAGCGGCACAAACTCTTCTCGTTCAGCTGTGATCAGTGAAAAGAAATAATTTTGTTTCCTCAAAAACAACCCTGTGAGATTTCATGCTTTGTTAGTGTTGTGAAAAACCCTTCAAGATGTGCACAGAATTGTTTGTGTGTAATGACTGTTACTTTGTTTTGTTTTCTGTTCATGTTTTTTTTTATTTTAATATAGTATCTTGTACTGTTTGTTGCTATTTTTGCTGCTTTTCATTTTGTATTTTGTGTTCGGTACAATGTATGACCGTCCGGTTCCGGACACTGAATATCTGGATTAATGAATAACTTTACATTCATTTTGTAAAAAAAACATCCATACGGTGAGGATTCCGGAATACTGGAGTCCGAACTAACGAGGTTCCAGTGGATTCATTTTTCTTTGTAATTAAAAAGTAATACAGTGAAACCTGTTTAAACTAGACCCTGAACAAAGTGAAATTCTGTTAAAACCAGCCAAGTTTTATTTTCCTGAATCTTTTAAATTCTAAAACGTGACCTTTAAACACCGGATTCTTCCTAAGTGGGATAAATATTAGGTCCCCGCTGTGATCCGGTTTAGACAGGTTTCACTGTATATAGTTTGTGATAATATTCTGAAATGGATTAATTTTTTAAATAGTAGATGATAAATTTTATCTAACTGCTGAAAAATATAGTATAGAAATGTTGCCTTTTATAAAGTCATTTCAGCTTTTATTTTAAAATGGGGTATATGACTATATATGGGGTGTATGTCTGTCTGTAGCTGGATGTTTCAAATACTTTTGGGGACAAATTAAAAGTGTATTATTTTCAAGCAGTATTTTGAAAGGCAGCTCAGTAATTCTACTGCAATATTGGGTGGACCAAAAGAAACCCCTAAATATAACCCACTTTTTCTGTCTTTGATGATGACATGCAATCGATAAACCAGCTCACGGTCTCTATAGGTTAGTAGGTCATCAGTCAGCTGAAGGTCTGTATAGTAGGTCATCAGTCAGCTGAAGGTCTGTATAGTAGGTCATCAGTCAGCTGAAGGTCTGTATAGTAGTTCATCAGTCAGCTGAAAGTGTATAGTAGGTCATCAGTCAGCTGAAGGTCTGTATAGTAGGTCATCAGCCAGCTGAAGGTCTGTATAGTAGGTCATCAGTCAGCTGAAGGTCTGTATAGTAGTTCATCAGTCAGCTGAAAGTGTATAGTAGGTCATCAGTCAGCTGAAGGTCTGTATAGTAGGTCATCAGTCAGCTGAAGGTCTGTATAGTAGGTCATCAGTCAGCTGAAGGTCTGTATAGTAGTTCATCAGTCAGCTGAAAGTGTATAGTAGGTCATCAGTCAGCTGAAGGTCTGTATAGTAGGTCATCAGTCAGCTGAAAGTGTATAGTAGGTCATCAGTCAGCTGAAGGTCTGTATAGTAGGTCATCAGCCAGCTGAAGGTCTGTATAGTAGTTCATCAGTCAGCTGAAGGTCTGTATAGTAGGTCAGCCAGCTGAAGGTCTGTATAGTAGGTCAGCCAGCTGAAGGTCTGTATAGTAGGTCATCAGTCAGCTGAAGGTCTGTATAGTAGGTCATCAGTCAGCTGAAGGTCTGTATAGTAGGTCAGCCAGCTGAAGGTCTGTATAGTAGGTCATCAGTCAGCTGAAGGTCTGTATAGTAGGTCATCAGCCAGCTGAAGGTCTGTATAGTAGGTCATCAGTCAGCTGAAGGTCTGTATAGTAGGTCATCAGCCATGCAACCCAGATTTTAAACACACCTTAAAACATGATTTACATGTACAGAGTAACCTCTCTAAACTAGACACCTAAGTAAAAAGTCCATTTTTAAGAGGTATTCAGTTTAGAGAGGTTCTGTTGTGTACTGATATTTCTGTTGTGCACCGATATTTAAAAAGAGACCATGAAAAATGTCCGGTTTGGGTGGAATTCCAGTTTAGGGAGTGTTCGGTTTGGAGGGTTTTTACTGTATTTGTGTTTCACAGTGTGCTCCCTGACATGCCCCATCAATTTGCAGATGTTTTTTCTTATTCGTGTCTTCTAAGTAAACTTGTTGAAGGATGGTCGCTTGTGTGTATTTTAGACTGGTTTATTTTGCAATATTTGGTTCAAATAACTCGCCAAGTCCATTTTTAAGAGGTATTCAGTTTAGAGAGGTTCTGTTGTGTACTGATATTTCTGTTGTGCACCGATATTTAAAAAGAGACCATGAAAAATGTCCGGTTTGGGTGGAATTCCAGTTTAGGGAGTGTTCGGTTTGGAGGGTTTTTACTGTATTTGTGTTTCACAGTGTGCTCCCTGACATGCCCCATCAATTTGCAGATGTTTTTTCTTATTCGTGTCTTCTAAGTAAACTTGTTGAAGGATGGTCGCTTGTGTGTATTTTAGACTGTTTTATTTTGCAATATTTGGTTCAAATAACTCGCCAAGTCCATTTTTAAGAGGTATTCAGTTTAGAGAGGTTCTGTTGTGTACTGATATTTCTGTTGTGCACCGATATTTAAAAAGAGACCATGAAAAATGTCCGGTTTGGGTGGAATTCCAGTTTAGGGAGTGTTCGGTTTGGAGGGTTTTTACTGTATTTGTGTTTCACAGTGTGCTCCCTGACATGCCCCATCAATTTGCAGATGTTTTTTCTTATTCGTGTCTTCTAAGTAAACTTGTTGAAGGATGGTCGCTTGTGTGTATTTTAGACTGGTTTATTTTGCAATATTTGGTTCAAATAACTCGCCATGTTTTTATTTGTTTCTTGTTCATCTAGTTTATAACTTTAAATCATAAATATTAGCAATCTTAAAGGGACATTCCTGAGTTTGTTGCATTGTAAGATGTTTCCAACTAATAAAATATTTCTACGATTAAACTTACATATTAAATATATTTTCTGCTTTAGAATATCAGTGTCTGTATATTCAGTGTGTTTCTGGTCATCTTAATATTGTAAAAAGCCCAAACTGGATTTTGTCTTCAAATACATGTTATTTCGTACGTACAAAAAAATAAAATATTTTAGGAAATAAAATGAAATTTAACCTAGTAAAAATATTTTTTTATGCAGAAAAATATATTTGATGTGTAATTACAATCGTTAAAATGTCTCTATTAGCTGATAACATCTTAAAAAGTGTAGCAAACTCTGGAATGTCCCTTTAAAATTTAGCAAAATGCAAATACACATGTAAGTGACATATTAGCAATATAAAACTTTAGCATGGTTATCATATCAGAAACTTTAAAAAAAAAGAAAAAAGGCTTAAGTTGTAGTATGGCTGAAATAATATTTTAAACCAATTTTGACATTATGCAGCTTAGAGACAGGTTAAATTAAAATAGCATATTGTGCAGGAATGTGCTTGCTAGCTATTTTTGTTTGCTATATCCTTTTGGCTTAATCAGTAGCATGTAACCATTGGTGTGTTGTTAGCTAATCACCAATAAATAAATCGCACAAATGTTTTTCAGTCTGTTGTACGTCTCTTTAAATTTAGTGTCATGAAATATTAGCATCTTGTATGGCCTTGCTAAATTAGCAGGGATTCTAGAATTAAAAAAATCCACTAGCCATGGGATCAGTGATTTTGAAATGTACTAGCCATGATTAAAAATTCACTAGCCCTACTTAAATAAATACAATTTTACTAATAGTAATAATCAGATGTCAGCTAAAAAGGATATAGAGCTTTAAAATCCTTAGATTGGGGTGGAAAGAGGGGGCAAGATATTCATATTTACAAAATATGTAACTGCAACATTTGACAAGGTTTTTTTTCCACTAGCCGTCGGGCTAGTTGTAGTAGGTATTTACTAGCCCAACACTAAATATCATTAGCCATGGGAGTGGAGCTACCATGATCTAGAAGCCCTGATTTGATAACATTTTAGGATCGCTGACATTTTCTGATTTACAGTGTTTCTATTGCATGATTTGTTGTTTGAATATTCAGATTTTTAACATCTTTTTCTCTTGAAGAAATTGTATTGTATCTGGCTTTATTTGCTTGTGATATTGTTGTTGTTGTTAGTCACCTACTGTAGGTTTCATCTACATGTATGTCCTTGTGTATGTGGTGTTTTTCTCAATGCCTTGAGATACTGAGCTGAAATTTTGTGTATAGCTTTATTATGTACGTTAACCAATCAAGTTAGACTTTTATGGCGATTTACCCATTTTTCACAGAGTTATGGCCCTTGAACTTAGTAGATATAAAAATTGTTTTTCTTCTCTTTTATTTTTTGCAATACCTGATGAAATTTTGTGCATGATTATCATGCAGTGTTAAAGATGTTTAATTTTCATGGCGTTTTATTCACAGAGTTATGGCCCTTGAACTTAGGAGAAATGGACATTTGTTTTTCATACTTTTTTTTTTTTTTTTTTGCAATACTTGATGATATTCAGATGAAATTTTGTGTATAATTATCATATAGTGGTACAGATCATGTTTAATTTTCATGGTGTTTTATTCATTTTCAAAAGGAAATATGAAAATCTGTTGGGCTTTGCTCAGAATACCAGTGCCATTATGTTAACTTTATGGTCAACCTAATGTTTGTAGTATCTATTATTTGATCAAATGTGATAATTCTTCTCTCTAAAACAATAATATATATTAGATTTTTTTATTTTATCATTGTTTTTTTTGGGGGGGTATTTATTTTTTAGTTTCATTTCTCTACTACACCATTGATGGTCTATCACTTTCATTTAAAATTTTCTAAAACAATAAAATTGAAATTTCAAAATCTTATTTTCCAGTACAAGAGCACTAGCAGCAAGCCACCCTTCATCCTTGTCCTCAACAGCGCCGTCTATCCAGGCCGATTCCGATCTGCCTAAACCGGTGTCCTTGTCCTCAACAGTGCCATCTATCCAGGCCGATTCCGATCTGCCTAGACCGGTGTCCTTGTCCTCAACAGCGCCGTCTATCCAGGCCGATTCCGATCTGCCTAGACCGGTGTCTGGTGGTGATGACCATATTGGAGCGGATGGTGTTGAGCCAAATGTTGATGATGCGTTGGAGTTGACGGAAGAGACATTGGCTGTGTTAGAATTGCCTGAAGAGACTTTCTCTTCCTGATGGAAGCTGACACCCGCTAACAGATACATCAGCTGTTGAACTCTCTCTTTGCAAACAGGGCTAGTTCTAGGTGTGCAGAAAGTTTCTTCAAATTATCTGTTACACTACTAAAATTGCAGAAACCCAGTTATTTCCCAAGAAAATGTAAATAATTACATGAAATTCGTTTGCCAAATCAAAATAAAATTCACCATTTGTTTTTAAACTTCATTGGTGAGTGGCAGAGGTAGCCCTGTACCTTGAGAAAATGCTCCTTAGGAAGCCCTTTATTTCAGTTCAAACTTCAACAGTGATTTGCCATCATACTAACAAAATTCAGTGATTGAAACCCTCCTATAGTCCATCCCATCATTCTATAAAAACGGGTTTTTTAAAAATAATTTAAGTTTTGTTTGACATAAGAATAAAAGTGTTTTGGAAATAACACATTTTTTTTTTTCAATTTGTGTGCAATTTACAAATCTTTGTCAGCTCAGAAATAAATAACTTGTAGTAAATTCCATAGTATGAGAAAAGGCATTCCCTGTGGGATGGACTATACAATGTCATGTGTATGATTTTAATTTTACCCAAAAACTGTTCCTAACAAATTAAATACTTTGACCACCACCACCACCACACCTACATGTGTACTACATTTCAAGACCTTGCTGATATCTCGATTTTATTTATTTATTTATTTATTTTATTTGGTGTCCGAGGTCATTTTCATCAGAATATGTGCTTAATGATGACACCACTTTGAACAATAGCCAAGGACATTTCCATATGTGTTTAACAAACATGTTTTTAAGTTCTGTGTGAATATATAAATAATACATGTACTCACAAAGGCCATTTCAGTAGACCCTTCTAGCCTAGGTTGACAGTAGATCATAGACTGTGAAAATGTTTAAGAATCCATCACAGGTGTCATTTTGATAATTCGCATTCATTTGGTAAACTCCCTAATGGAAGAGTTAGGGAAGAAATATCCCACCACTGACTGCACTTACCTTTATGAATAACAAGCAGATGTTATGAAAATACTGCACAACTCTCCCCATTAATGTTTTGTAATGTATCCAATGACACCCCTCATGCCTCCCCCCAGCCAGTGTGTTATGTACTTTTTAAATATCCCCTATTGAGATTTTGATACAGTTCATTTTCTAATATCTCCTGCAATGCATGTGACACAGATGTTGCATTTTGTTCCCATTAAATGCATTGACCCTAGTTTAGGCAGTGTAATTTTTTTTTAATTCCATATTCAGGACCATGTGAAGTGTTTGGGCATAGTCTATAATTGGGGGAGGGACACAAGAACATTTTAAATATTTATGTAATGTAGAATGAAACCCCTCTAAACTGGACACCAGTAGAGAGGTTGTGTTCTGAACCGATATTTAAAAATGGACCATGAAAAATGTCCAGTTTTGAGGAAATTGCTTTACTGAAGATCATGTTTTGAGGGGTTTTACCATATACATGCATATAGAAACATAAGCCTACAGGGCAGGTGGAGGGGGGGGACTGCCTCCCTAGAGCTGGAGCAAAAACCTCGGAGACATTTGGGTAAAATGTGTTAACCTGAAACCTTTTTAATCTGTATTTCCATCATTCTACCCTCACAATTAGTTGTAATCTATGTAAAAATGGGGGCAGGTTGTAGCCCAGTGGTAAAGCGCTCGCTTGATGCGCTGTTGGTCTGGGATCGATCCCCGTTGGTGGTCCCATGGTATTTACTACCCTGTCTGTGGGATGGTACATATAAAAGATCCCTTGCTGTTAATCAAAAAGAGTAGCCCATGAAGTGGCGACAGCAGGTTTTCTCTCTCAATATCTGTGTGGTCCATAACCATATGTCTGACATCATATAACCGTAAATAAAATGTGTTCAGTGCGTTGTTAAATAAAACATTTCCTTCCTTCCTATGTAAAAATGTGTAGTGATTTGTTTGCATCCATATATAGCTGTTTGGTAATAATGCTAACATGAATAAATATTATTATGCAGATTCTAGCATTTTCGTTAAATAACTCTGGCAAAAGCCAGTCTGCCCCGCTACAAAAATAGTATCCCATACACCTATGGATAGTAAAATGATGTTTTTATAATTTTAAAAACTTTAACTCATTTTACTCCTTATAAATGATCAGTTATGACAAATCTAATTTGTTTCTGATCATCCTGTTTGTGTTGGCATAAAATTCATTTCATATCATGAAATTGAAATGGTAAGTACCTAGGGACTAAGTTCAGTGACTTCTAAGTTAGACCCACAACTGTTGTACATTTTGTCACTTGGACCTACAACTATTGTGCATTTTGTGACTTCTAAGTTAGACCCACAACTGTTGTACATTTATTAACTTCTAAGTTAAAGCTACAATTGTTGTACATTTTGTGACTTAAGTTAAACTTACAACCATTGTACATTTTCTGGAATAAACTCATTCATTCCAAAATCTATGAAGCGTTTCTTTTGTCTATTAAAGTAACATCAAAGTTGCATGTTCATATTTTGCTACATGTATATTATCACAAATTATTTCAGTAATGTGGAGAAATAATTTTCATTGGGAAACATCATTTATGTTATTTCACACTTGACTGATCAAATCTCAGTTTTCATGACTCAGGGGAATTTGTTAAACCACGGAGGTGGAACAAAATAATGGTGGTATTGTGCCGGGTTCACAAAGCTTGACTTATGGATCTCATTCATTAGACATGTATTGTGCAAAGACAAATTGAACATCATAACATGCTTAGTGTACTAGTCAAGCTAGCAGTGGTGGGAACCGTGGGTATCCTCTACAAAGGACCAAATAAGCATTGGCATCAACCAGAAATTTTAAAGGGGTTAATTTTCATAATAAACTTTGTCTAGTACATTTTGTTGCAGATAATACAAATAATTTACAAGACTTTAGGTGATGCCTCTGTTTTTAATTTAAAGGGTTTTTTTTGTCTTGTTTCATAAGACGCTATATGATTGTGCCCCAGGGGTTTTAAAACCCCACCCTCACAGGTGTATATGTATGGGGAGGGTTTCTTCTTTTCTTTTCTTTTCAATTTAATTTCCAAATGAGCATAATTCTACCCACACCCCACCCCTTATAAACTTTGCCCACCACCGTCTACACACTGGATTGGTGTTGATGAAAGGAGTACAAGGGCTTGGGCAATATGTTCAGCGATTAGAATTCACCCTTAAAACTGTTTATGATTAATATTCTTATATCCTTGGTGGAGCCATT
This sequence comes from Gigantopelta aegis, assembly GCF_016097555.1. Lineage (NCBI taxonomy): Eukaryota > Metazoa > Mollusca > Gastropoda > Neomphalida > Peltospiridae > Gigantopelta > Gigantopelta aegis. The sequence continues at coordinate 43,914,541 of NC_054700.1, read as the reverse complement.
CTCTGAATGTTGTTTTTTTTCCTCTTCCCAAATGATGCCCCTTGACTCGGGGCCGGATTTAGACCGGGGGGGGGGGGCACTTCAGGTTCATGAGTCCCTCAACAGAGAAATTAAATTACATGAAGAATAAAAAAAATTAACTAATTTTATAATTATTACATTTTGTTTTATAAAGGTCCTTAGTATGGGGGGCCCCCCTGAGTCAATTGCCCCCTTATAAATCCGGTACTGCCTTGACTGCCTTGTGTTGTCTTGTCTGTGGGAAAGTGCATATAAAAGATTCCTTACTGATGGAAAGAAAGAAAAAGGTTTTATTTAACAACGCACTCAGCACATTTTATTTGCGGTTATATGGCGTCAGACATATGGTTAAGGACCACATAGATTTTGAGAGGAAACCCGCTGTCGCCACTACATGGATTACTCTCTCCGATTGGCAGCAAGGGATCTTTTATTTGCGCTTCCCACAGGCAGGATAGCACAAACCATGGCCTTTGTTGAACCAGTTATGGATCACTGGTCGGTGCAAGTGGTTTACACCTACCCATTGAGCCTTGCGGAGCACTCACTCAGGGTTTGGAGTCGGTATCTGGATTAAAAATCCCATTCCTCGACTGGGATCAGAACCCAGTACCTACCAGCCTGTAGACCGATGGCCTAACCACGCCGCCATCAAGGCCGGTCCTTACTGATGGATGTAGAAAGTTAGATTTATCAAATGTTTGATATCAAATGGCCAGTGATTAATCAATCAATGTGGCATTGTTAAACAAAACAGTTATCACATGTTTTGAAGATTAACCATTGGCATGGCCAGTATATTATATTTGGAAAATGGTGTGTGGGGAGGGGGGAGGGGGGGGGGGGGGGGCACCTACAAGTCATGTTATGGGGCGACCAACAAACAAAATAAAGGTGATGGAGGGGAAAACACAACCTAGGTGTGATTAGAGAGATTCCATGGCCCACCCCCACCCCCCAGCTATGTCAATGATAGTAACATCATTTTACCAGACAGATATATAGACTTGGAAATGCTTCAGGAAATCCTCCAGGGAGTCAAACATCTGCTTTATAGAGATTATTATACAAGCTTGTGTGTCATACTGATTTTACGAAATGACTGTCAACATTCTTGTATTGCCTGAGCGAAGTCTGACAAGTTTCGTAAAATCAGTACGATTCACACACAAGTGTAATAATTTCTTTATTATCCATATTATTATAAGCTAGAACCATGTCAAAATGTTTCGAATGTAACTAGAAATGACGTCATTTTGGTAAGCGATTACACAGACCTAAGACTGGAGAAGCCGCATTATGTCATGACACTGCTTCCCAAAATTAAGTCTTTCATTAAGCATGTAAAAGCATTATGACACACGTGTGTCATACAGGTTTGATTTCCCTGTATATTTTGAACTATGTGAAAAATAAAGTTAAATATGGCACTTGCAAATTGCTCAGAATATAATAAATACACCGATGAAAGGGCAACCATATACTTATTAAAAAATACTTCTAAGAGGTGTAAAACATATTCCTGCTTCTGTTAAAAATTATAAGCAACTCCTCTTTTGGATCTCAATTCTTAAAATATTACATCTTTACAATAGGGGTCTTGTATATATCCAAGATAAAGCATTTATTTAAATGAAAGAAAGATAAAAAGGCACATTCTAACAAACTTTATACAAATTTATTGTCAGATAATTACTGTTGTTGCGTAGCACATAAACACTAGTAATAAAAAAATGTGCTGAAATAAAAACAAAAACAAACTGATATACAGAAAATGGTTATACCAGCAACCACCATGGAGTTGATCCAGAAATAATCTTGCAGAATAAGGGTGGGAAGAACCAGAGTTGTTCAACTTGAGGTAGAAATTACCTCCCCTTACCTGTGGGATGATTTCAGGAACGAGCTCTGATCACATGTGATGTACAATAGTTAGTGGACACAGACTTACAAAATCATTCTGGATTATGCTGACAGACAAGCTCCAAACAGAAAATTTACTTATCACATCATGTCATAATTTTTAAACAATTTTATCTTTTACACATTTCTTCAATAAAGTGGGAAAGAATTCTGATAACTGTTCTGTCAAAAACATCAGCAGTTTGCCATTATCAACATTTTTGTAAATATACAAAGTGCAAGGGTTTTTATAAACTACTGTCCTGCCCCTTCCCTCCACCCCTAAATCTCTTCAACACTGATAGTCCTCAGTCCTAAACATGTTTACTTCTTGAGTACAGTGTAAAATACGAAGTCCAGTGTATCTGACACGAAGATAACAAAGTTCATCACAAAACACAATACATGTATAAATATTACCTAATATGTAACATAATGATTAAGTTACCTATGTCCTAACACAATATATTCTGTTAAACAGTTCCTTCAATAATTCAATAAAATGTGTCCATTATGTTGAACATTTATATTAGACATTAACTTTCAATGTTTTTCCTAATTAAAAAAATATTTAAAAATTTTGCTTTCAAACATTATGCTTAATATATAATTTGCTTTCATAATTACATGTACAGAATGTTAAACGTTTCCTTCTTAAAACATTTGCTTCCATTCATCTGCTTAATTTATTCAACTATCCTGGAACCTAATTATGTTAAAAGCATCTCAATAATTATGAGGTTTTTTTAGTAATTATGACATTCCTGAGTTTGCTACATTGTAAAATGTTTCTGACTAATAAAATATTAACTGGATTTTGTCTTCAAATAATTTCATACATACGAAAAAATATATTTTAGAAAATAAAATGAAATTTAAACCTAGTACAAATATTAGAACGATCAGAAACACGTTTAATATACAGCCACTAATATATTATGCAGAAAAAATATATTTGATATGTAATTACAATCGTTAAAAAGTGTCCCGTTAGTTTTAAAACATCTTAAGAATTGCAGCAAACTCAGGAATGTCCCTTTAAATACATATAATTAAAAACATTTCTGCGGTTTACTCTATAATGACTGGACGATGTTTAAAAACTGAAGGATATCCTTCGATAAACCTCAGAAAATGGCCTCATTAGGCCAGCTTGGACGTCATTACATAAAACAGATCGTCGAAAGGACAATAGTAACTGATTTATGTGTATTTAAGTAAATATGGTGTGTTCAGGTGCTTGTGCATACATTTTAGAAGAGGGTGGGGGGGGGGGGGGGCAAAACTGTGGCTAGCAAAGGATCATGGGAAGAACGTTAAACTGATTTATGAATTATGTGTAGTTTTAACTAAATAAACTGTGCTGTTTGTAATTACAAGAATTGTCTGTCATTTTGTTGTGAATTTATCGATGTACAACAGTCGCCAATGTAGTATAAAATCGCTTCGCTACACAATTTGTGACTGTTACAGGGTATACATCGATACATTCACAAAAAATTACAAACATTCTTATCTATATCATCTTATCTCAATTATATTTCATGAACTAATCCATAGTGGAAAATAATTCTGTTAAAAACATTTCTCCAAAGTAATATTAAAAATATTACACCAGCTACCTCAGTTTAAGTTTAACAAAATGATTGTTTCCCAATGTTCAAGTTCTTTATAGATGTCGGCTTATCTGTACAAACAAAATACATATAAAATGTATTGTGTTAACTACGTGAGACATTTTTGTCAGATCTGTTCCTTGTTTTAATTAACTTATTTAACTGAAGAAAATGTCAATCATTTTCTTCTTTCACGAATACTTAACCCAACCACTCACTACACATAATCTCCTCCCCCACCCCCCACACCATCTTTCAGTGGGTTACAGGTCTCCACGTCTGTGTCATGTAACTATCTCTTTCTTTCTTTATCCCTAAGGTCCAAATTTGAAAAATAGCTAAGTTAAAGCCATGAACCCTAGTTTTGTAGGTACATACCTTTTCTGTTTTTATATCAAATGTATTTTAAGCTACCACAAACACCAGGATGACCAGAAACACATTTGATTTGCCAAAGTTGACCGTTAAATAAAAATGTTGTAAGTATTATAATTATGGAAGTTAATAGTAAAATAAAATTGGTAAGGTCTTTAAAAAATTGTGTTTTCGAGAATGTGCCAATTTTTATTTATTTTTTATTATTATTTTTTTTACTACATTTCCTACTGCAGCTACAAATTTTCAAAACTATCTTAGCTCTAAGATATCGTAAAACCATCATAAGCTATAACATCACTACAACCCATGCCATAGCCTACGGCAGTTTTACGATATCATAGCACCAAGACAGTTTTGAAAATCTTGGCCCTGGTCCAGATAAAATGTTACGTACTATGTACTTTTTTCACCTACATATCAAAAACAATTTTTTTAAAATTATATACTGAAAAACAAAATAGGGTCAGCCATTCTTTTTTTTCTAGGAAGGGTTGGGTTATTACAAAAACACAATGGGCCAAATTTATGATGCATTGTAAATGTATGTAGTTACAAGCATGTGAGACATAAATAGGCTTTGTAAATTCAGACCATGTTTTTTTGTTTCTGCCTGAAAGCCAAAACTATTTTACACTTCTTAATACCTGGGATCAACCAGGGCTTCTAGAATTTTTATCAAATCCACTAGCCATGGGATCAGTGATTTAAAAAATTTACTAGCCACCATAAAAAATTCACTAGCCCTACTCCACTTTATTAATACAATTTTACTAAATAATAGTAATAATCAGATATGCCACCTAAAGAGGGAGATATAACTTTAACGTTAAGGGGTGGGGGCTAGATATTCATATTTACAAAATGGACTTGACTGCAACATTTGAACAAAAATATTTAACTTGCCATCGGGCATGGCAATAGTAGTTATTCTCTAGCCCAACATTGAATATCACTAGCCATGGGAGTAGGGCTACCATAATCTAGAAGCCCCATCAGGTATGGCAATAGTAGTTATTTACTAGCCCAACATTGAATATCACTAGCCATGGGAGTAGGGCTACCATAATCTAGAAGTCCTGTCTGGCATGACAATAGTACTTATTTACTAGCCCAACATTGAATATCACTAGCCATGGGAGTAGGGTTACCATAATCTAGAAGTCCTGTCTGGCATGACAATAGTACTTATTTACTAGCCCAACATTGAATATCACTAGCCATGGGAGTAGGGCTACCATAATCTAGAAGTCCTGTCTGGCATGACAATAGTACTTATTTACTAGCCCAACATTGAATATCACTAGCCATGGGAGTAGGGCTACCATAATCTAGAAGTCCTGTCTGGCATGACAATAGTACTTATTTACTAGCCCAACATTGAATATCACTAGCCATGGGAGTAGGGCTACCATAATCTAGAAGTCCTGTCTGGCATGACAATAGTACTTATTTACTAGCCCAACATTGAATATCACTAGCCATGGGAGTCGGGCTACCATAATCTAGAAGCCCCATCAGGTATGGCAATAGTAGTTATTTACTAGCCCAACATTGACTATCACTAGCCATGGGAGTGGGGCTACCATAATCTAGAAGCCCCATCAGGTATGGCAATAGTAGTTATTTACTAGCCCAACATTGAATATCACTAGCCATGGGAGTAGGGCTACCATAATCTAGAAGCCCTGGATCAACAACATTTAATGTACAAAAAAAAAAAAAAAAAATCAAGTAAAAAAAACACACACACAAAAGAAAAGTTCAGATGTGATGTCTGTATTTCCTCCTCTTGATCCTCTTGGCCCTCACTGTCTCCTCATCCTCCTCCGGCTTCACAGGCCTCTCCCTCGGCGCCCTCGCCTTGGCCAGGTCAATCTTGTCACGCAGCTCGAAGAAGCGCAGGAGCTCCTCCTTCTCCTGCAGATCCTTCAGCTTGCCCTCGATCTCGGCCTCCTTCTGCTGCCGGATGTACTCCTTCACCTGCTCCTCTAGGAGCTCCAGTCGCCGGGACGACCACTCGTCAAACATGGCCGTCTGGTCTGCAATGTCTGCCGGTTCGAGTTTCGGGAGTTCAGACTTCACGAGACTCTCCACTCTCTTCAGCAAACCATCGCCAGTCTCGATGACTTGGTCGCCCCATCTCAGCTTGTACCACATCTCCTGATAAAAAAGATAAGATTTTCTTAGTTTTTTTGTGGGTTTTTTATGATGCCACTAGAAAACAATCAATCATCAGCAGGCTTTCTACCAGAAAATAATTTGAGGTTATGAAAAGCATTTGAAATAAAACACTTGTCCATTTGTCCTGACAAGTGAAAATGTGCTTGGACAACACATTTTACCTCAACGGTTGTCCTATGGATAAATAAAAATGTTCCAATTCAGTTTCATTTTGAACAGTCAAAAATATTGTCCTTGCACTTAACTGAAACAAACCATTTATTTGGACAAATAAAAATATTTACAAACAAGTACATTTCAATATGTACTTATCCAGTGGACTAGTGAAAAATGTTGCTTAATTCTTTCACTGCATAATAAAAACAAAACAGATCATGAACTTTGACAAATTTTAAAGAGCAGTTCTCTTGATTATAATCTTTTTAAAAATTACGAAAATGTATCCAGAAATTTCCAAGAGTTTAGGGTATGTAATTTTACCCTCTGGCAGAAAGCCTGATTGTCTGTTGGATGTCAAACACTTGGTAATTCTCACAGGTAGTCTTCAGAGGAAACCCACAGCTTTTTCCCATCAGAAGCGAAATTTAAAGGGATCTTTTACTCACACTTTCTGACAGACACGACAATGCAGACCATGGCTTTTCAAATATATAAAATAAACTAACACATGATACAAACCTCACATTCTGTTGTCAACTCTTCGCGAGCATCGGGTGTAAGTCTCATCTTGTATATCTCGTCATCAAACAAATACATAAAATAACTATGTGATACAAACCTCACATTCTGTTTCAACCACGTGTAAGTCTCATCTTGTAAATCTTGTCATCAAACAAATACATAAAATAATTACCACGTGATACAAACCTCACATTCTGTTGTCAACTCTTCGCGCGCATCGGGTGTAAGTCTCATCTTGTAAATCTTGTCATCAAACAAATACATAAAATAATTACCACGTGATACAAACCTCACATTCTGTTGTCAACTCTTCGCGAGCATCGGGTGTAAGTCTCATCTTGTATATCTCGTTATCAAACAAATACATAAAATAACTATGTGATACAAACCTCACATTCTGTTGTCAACTCTTCGCGAGCATCGGGTGTAAGTCTCATCTTGTAAATCTCGTTATCAAACAAATACATAAAATAACTACCACGTGATACAAACCTCACATTCTGTTGTCAACTCTTCGCGAGCATCGGGTGTAAGTCTCATCTTGTAAATCTCGTCATCAATGGTCTGCAAGCCTAATTCCTTTTCGGGGGCGTCTGGGTCTTTGACTTCAGCATTTTCTAAACACCGGTCAAATCGAACTAGCTGATATGAATGAAAATAATATTATTTTAAGTATAACTGTAAAACGTGTATAACACCACTTAATCAAAGGACAGTAATGTCCATTTAACTCTGGCTTGTTGTCTTTAACATCCACTGTTTATTTTGACAATAAATAGTGAGGGGCGGGATGTAGCCCAGTGGTAAAGTGTTCGCTTGATGTGCGGTTGGTTTGGGATCGATCCCGTTGGCCCATTGTTTTATTTTTCATTCCAACCAGTGCACCATGACTGGTATATGAAAGGCTGTGGTATGTGCTATCCTGTCTGTGGGATGGTGCATATAAAAGATCCCTTGCTACAAATGGAAAAATGTAGGTTTCCTCTCATTGACTATGTCAAAATTACCAAATGTTTGACATCCAATAGCCAATTAATAAATCAATGAGCTCTAGTGGTGTCATTAAACAAAACAAACTTTTTTTCTTTCTTTTTTTTCTAAATAGTTAAAAAGGAAATTCACTGTTGCTGTATATATTAACCCTACCAAATGCCATCAAGGAATCTTTTATATGCACTTTGTCAGTCAAAACAGCAGAAATGACAACCCTGAATATACCAGTTGTTTTGCACATCAGTTGGTTTGGTGGGTGTATCATGGGTGTTTGATCCTACAGTCATCAGGTGAGCTAAATGTAAAGATTATACTGCATAACCGGACATTTTCGTGGTCTAAAATGTTCGTAATTTGGGGACCAAACACATTTTGAGGTTTTTTATTTTCAGGGTTTTACAAAACTGAAAGGTGAGTAGTTTTAATTTTGTGGTTTAGCAAATATGGTTTGCGAGAATTGTTATTGTTGATTGACAGTTTCATGTCGCCTTCCTTTTGATTGATATCGTTGAAATAATAGAACACTAAACTGTAATTGGCTAATACATTACGCTATTAGGAAGACAACTGATCACAGTCTTTGCTTTTAATTAACGCCAATTACAATTTGTGTTAGTTTTTCTAAGTCAGACGGTGTTGTGTTTAATATTTAATCTGAGCTTGACACGTTTCATTCATACTCAAATAGTAAGCTAGCTCAGTATACCAGCCATGAAGTACGGTGACGGTGTAACAGACATAAAGATCGACGTGCATACTTCGACAATAAAACCAATTCACGCAAGGTTTTATTCTACTCTTAGTGGAGGTTTTGTTGTAATTTTTGTTATTGTTGTATGGCCCTGAGTCACAATGAATATTTTTGATACCATTTGTTGAAATTTTCAGATATTTTCAAGGTTTTAAATTTTCGAAGGTTACCACAAAATTTTCGAAACCCATGAAAATAAAACCCACAAAAAAGTCTGGTTATATGGTATGAGTTCGGGGGGGGGGGGGGGGGGGGGGGGGGGGGGGGGAGCAGAGCTGTGCCCAAGCCAAGCAATGTTGGACATGGAAAGCCACCACAGTAACTCCAAATTATCACTCTGTAATGTAAACATCGTGGGGTACATGCTTGCAGACCTCATAAAGCTTTTGTGGCCTTCAGCTGCTCGCTGTTGCCAGGTACTGTTGTCTACATACATTTGTTGGGGAAAGAGATTAAGTTATTCGACTTATTCTTAAATCGAGCAAGTGTATGGTAATTTGACTTATTCTTAAATTGACCAAGTGTATGGTAATTTGACTTATTCTTAAATCGACAAAGTGTATGGTAATTTGACTTATTCATAAATCGACTAAGAGTATGGGGTGGGATAGAGTAGGGAGGGAGTATTCTGTGCTTACAGCTTCATCTAAAATCTGTTCTTTTTTAGTTCGACTTATTGACTTATTCATAAATCCACCAAGTGTACGGGGTGGGGTACAGTTGGGAAGAATGAAGGAATAGATATTAAACTCCTGGTGAGAATTCTGTCCTTACAGTTTCATCTAAAATCTGTTCTTTCTAGAGAAAGACTTATTCATAAATTCAGTAAGTATATCGGGTGGGGTACAGTGGGGAGGGAGAATTTTATCCTTACAGCTTCATCTAAAATCTGTTCTTTCTAGTTTCACTTATTCATAAATCCACCAAATGTATAATCCACCAAATGTATGGGGATGGGTGCAGTGGAGATGGATAAGGTAAAATTCTCAGAAGTATTCTGTGCTTACAGATTCATTTAAAATAATTTCTTTCTTCTTTGTCTTGGCGAGTTCCTCCATCAGGAAGAGTCCCTTGCCAAACTTGTGCCACAGCCCGAGTCCGATGAGGCGGACAGAGTTCTGTAGAACGGGGTCGGAGGTCAAGTGCTGACCCAGCATGTCGAGGGTCTTCCCGAGCAGGAAGCGCTCGTCCTTCACATCAAAGTGGTCGTCGTAGTGCGGGTAGCGGATGTACTTCACGGGAATCCAGTCCTCCTCCTGCAACATAAACGGTTGTCAGAGGAAACGAACAGTCCTCCTCCTGCAACATAAACAGTTGTCAGAGGAAAGGAACCCAGTCCTCCTCCTGCAACATAAACAGTTGTTAGAGGAAAGGAACCCAGTCCTCCTCCTGCAACATAAATAGTTGTTAGAGGAAAGGAACCCAGTCCTCCTCCTGCAACATAAACAGTTGTTAGAGGAAAGGAACCCAGTCCTCCTCCTGCAACATAAATAGTTGTCAGAGAAAAGGAACCCAGTCCTCCTCCTGCAACATATACAGTTGTCAGAGGAAAGGAACCCAGTCCTCCTCCTGCAACATAAACAGTTGTCAGAGAAAAGGAACAGTCCTCCTCCTGCAACATAAACAGTTGTCAGAGGAAAGGAACCCAGTCCTCCTCCTGCAACATAAACAGTTGTCAGAGGAAAGGAACCCAGTCCTCCTCCTGCAACATAAACAGTTGTCAGAGGAAAGGAACCCAGTCCTCCTCCTGCAACATAAACAGTTGCCAGAGGAAAGGAACCCAGTCCTCCTCCTGCAACATAAACAGTTGCCAGAGGAAAGGAACCCAGTCCTCCTCCTGCAACATAAACAGTTGTCAGAGGAAAGGAACAGTCCTCCTCCTGCAACATAAACAGTTGTCAGAGGAAAGGAACCCAGTCCTCCTCCTGCAACATAAACAGTTGCCAGAGGAAAGGAACCCCTCCTCCTGCAACATAAACAGTTGTCAGAGGAAAGGAACAGTCCTCCTCCTGCAACATAAACAGTTGTCAGAGGAAAGGAACCCAGTCCTCCTCCTGCAACATAAACAGTTGCCAGAGGAAAGGAACCCAGTCCTCCTCCTGCAACATAAACAGTTGTCAGAGGAAAGGAACCCAGTCCTCCTCCTGCAACATAAACAGTTGTCAGAGGAAAGGAACAGTCCTCCTCCTGCAACATAAACAGTTGTCAGAGGAAAGGAACCCAGTCCTCCCACAAAACATGTGTTTTGAAAGTACTGATTGTGCAATACATGTCCCTTAATGAAACCAACATATTTTCGTATTGCCTAAGTTCAAGGGAAATAACTCTGTCAAAATGTATAAGTCACCAGGAAAAAGTTTGTTTTCTTTAATCTTTAGACTACTGGATTAATTTTTGACAAAAACCACATTGAGTGGGTACAAGTTTATAATTTTTACTCACATATATTCACTTAACTGTTTTATAAATACATAAAATAAAGTTCATATCTGAATCGGTAAGTATTATTTTCGTGGGTTTTTCCAATTTTTATATCTTAGATCAGTTAATGTTGATTAAAATTAGGCAAAAACTCTACAAAGTTGCCTTTACTTATGGGCATTTGTAGCCAGCTGTACAGTATTTATGTCTATTATTCCTAATAACAGTGGGTTTTTTTTTACCAGAATTGTTTTTAAAAAGGAATAATGATTCATATCCCAATATTTGGTGATTTTAATTGTTGGTAAAATGATCAAATTTATTATCAAATTAGCTGTCACAATCAGCTATTGATCTCCAAAAATTACCACGACCTCCTGCCATTGTTGTTAAGTGAAAATACTTGCCAAAAACCACTTTTTGAACTCAAAATTCCAAGGTATTTTCCATTGAAAAACAAAAAACTAAAGCTGTCATAGTGTCAGTCAAACTAAAATAAATAAAGTTTGTTTTATTTAACGACGCCGCTAGAGCACATTGATTTTTTTATCTTATCATCGGCTATTGGACGTCAAACATATGGTCATTCTGACACTGTTTTTAGAGGAAACCCGCTGTCGCCACATAGGCTACTCTTTTTACGACAGGCAGCAAGGGATCTTTTATTTGCGCTTCCCACAGGCAGGATAGCACAAACCATGGCCTTTGTTGAACCAGTTATGGATCACTGGTCGGTGCAAGTGGTTTACACCTACCCATTGAGCCTTGCAGAGCACTCACTCAGGGTTTGGAGTCGGTATCTCGATTAAAAATCCCATGCCTCGACTGGGATCCGAACCCAGTACCTACCAGCCTGTAGACCGATGGCCTGCCACGACGCCACCGAGGCCGGTCCAGTCAAACTATTTCCTGTTGGTATATTTTATTAAGTTATACAAATGTACATGACATTAGAGCAAATTCTAATAACTAAGAATTGATTTCGCAATAGATTGTGGTACATATCACAATTCAGGTCCCTGTATCGCAATATATCACAATACAAATTTTTTGGAAATACCCATCATTAATGATAAGGCTATATACAAAATTTCAATTTTGAGGCACTGTGAAAAACAAAGTCTGGCAAACTATATGTGGGACAGACAGAAAAAAGAAAAGAAAAGAAACAAAGAGAAACAAAGAAAGACATACAAACAGAGGAGAAGTTTGTTTTGTTTAATGACACCACTAGAGCACATTGATTTATTAATCATCGGCTATTGGATGTCAAACATGGTCATTTGGACACAGTTATAGAGAGGAAACCCGCTACAGATAGAGGACAGAGACGAAATTCTGCGGAATTAAATGTGAAACTTCAACGTTATACGTTAACACAAAAAGTTGACCATGTCACCTCCGAAAAGGTAATACTTATACAAACTGCCATGTCGGTGTTGGAGGTTTAGAGAATAACTAACGAGCTACGACAGACGGACAGACGGACAGACGGACGGACGGACAGGTGGATGGATGGACGGAGATGAAACCTATAGTCTCCTCCGATTGGACCAGTAGGGAACTAATAATACAACTGTGGTTGCATTAAAAAAATAAAAAAAATTATATGCTACTAAAGACACTGCTTATGAAAATATACCATTTCATGTTTATGAAACAAATGGGTCAAATTTTTCCTCTAATCTTTGTAATCTTCGTATATAATACATGTGTAATCTGACTCACGAATGGAAACAATAGATGAATGAAACTGAAGTTCCGGCCGTGGCAAACAACCAACCAAATGTGATTTTTTAAGCCAGCCAATCAGTGGCTGTAGAAGCAATCTGCACACTGTGCAGAGATCGAAAAACATATTACCCAGTAAATTTGAGCCCATATGGGTAATCATAATTTATACCCCTTTGTCTTCAGGGATAGGTTCGAACATCTTTTCATCCACCTTTCCGACATGCAGATGTTTAACAGCTGCGTATAGAGAGAGAAGATGTGTGACAGGGTGGCTGAAGTCTTCCTGCAGCATCATCTTGTACGCCAGACTCGCTGCAGCTGTAAACCAAAATAATACATATTGATGGAATGAAGCAAGAGAACACATGGAATTGTAGCAGGGAACATTTGATTTTCAAAATGTTGATTAGTGATTTTTCTGATATAACTGAAAATTGATTAGCAAGTACTATTTTAATGGTTTATAATTGTGTAGTGATCTCTGAAAGTTGCACAGCGAATCGCAACGTGATACTGAACAAAATGTTCCCTGTGTAGTCATAATTTGAAGGGACTATTCTGATTTTTCATCCCTAGCCAATAGCCGATGTGTATTTTTGTGCTGGGGTGTCGTTAAACATTCATTCATTCATTCCTTCCTTAGCAGGAATTCCATTTGTCCACCCACTCATCCACCCTACCCTCAACAAAATGAACATACATCCCACTTTGTTTTGGTTTCTTTTAATAAATACTATCTTACCGTAACATATTTTAAATATAAAGCATTATACAGATAAATACATTTGGAATGACCTTTGACCAAATTATTTCGAATTTCGTTTGGCCATTGGAAGAAATAATAATTTTTATTTTTTTTATTTTTTTATTTTACTCCTTTGAATTCCATCTCATTTCTTGCCGATCTAGCAACTCCTCCAATCTTCCAATTTATCTTGCTGTCCACCTCCACATCCCAGTCCTTGTCTCTCCGACCACAATAGGTACTTGTCTCTTGTGGCTATCCGTGTCACACACCTGTCATTCCCCATCAGCTTTTAGCTGTGGGCTTAGTTTGACCACTTCGGAGAGTGTTCAGTAGTTACTACTGGCATTATTAAGAGGCACTTGTAACTACCTACTATGCTCCCCTACTACCGGCAGTCGTTAGTTAGTACCGTGGGTCAGACCAGCTTTATTAGCGGCAGAGGACGAGGATGTCAGATGGATGCAAGAAAGTACACAGAGATGAGACAGGTAGGCAATGGTGTGGACAGATCAGAAGATGAGTTGGAGGAAACTGACAAAGGGTCGAAACAGACTGAAATCATGGGAAAAACTGGAAAGGTTTTTTTTACATTAAGATAATGAGAATGACAGGCAGAGAGTGATAGATGAGAAAGATGAATGAATGTGTGAGCCAGCTTTGACTGGATTTGAACCATTGTCGTTAGCTGATCCATTAGACCCCAGAGCTCACTTAATATACATAAAGAATCATTTTAGCCAAAATTTGATATTGACACACTACAAAATATGCAATGGTTATAGATATTCACATTCAAAGCAAGAACATGTTACGTAAATTGTAATTTTAATAATGTAAAAAATATTTTATTTGTTGAAAACCTTTTAAAATGGCTAAAAACTCAGGATAGTTCCATTAGTTCATTCTTAGCATATTAATGTCTTGTTATTTTATACAAAGTTGTAATGTGGGACTCCAATGTCAGTAGTGTCGAAATGACTGCTAGTAACACTGTCAACTTCTGACATTAGGAACTGCAGCCAATATTTGCTGTTACTGTTAGTGTGATCCCTTATTTCTTTTCATCAGTATAATATTAAGAGTTACTTTTCACAGAAAAGTGTATATGAGACCAAAATAGCATCACAGAGACAGTCCCGAGTTGCCTGCCATTGTTAAGTTTGTTTTGTTTAACGACACCACTAGAGCACATTGATTTATTGATCACTGGCTATTAGATGTCTAATATTTAATAATTTTGACATATTGCCTTAAGAGTGCAAACCCGTTCCATTTTTCTATTAGTAGCAAAGGATCTTTTATATGCACCATCCCACATACAGGATAGCACATACCATGGCCTTTAATATAACAGTCATGATGTAATGGCTGGAATGAGAAATGGCCCAATGAGCCCACCAACGGGGATCGATCCCAGACCAGCCGCTCATCAAGCAAGCATGCTTTACCACTGGGTTATATTCAGCCCCATCATAAGACAGAAGTGTATAACATGTTTTAAATCTATGAACATTATTCCCAGCTAAATCGAAAATATGTTTGTGCTTACCGTATATCTTCGCCTGTAAGTCGATCTCGGCTATAAGTCGAGTAACTAATTTCAAGCCCTGAAAACTTATTTTTTTATTGACCCATTTATAAGTCAACCCATGAAAAACAACGTATAAATATTGAAGTATTTCTTATTTTCAGCACATAAGAACAATAATGTACAATATCTGAACAAAAGAAAATTATTTTACAAACTTCGTTTTTCACGTTTTGTACATCGCAATAAACTATGTACATAGCATCAAAACGAAATATTCCCTTAGTAGAGAGTGAAAGCTGTTTGACTGTTACTGTATGGTACTGTACAGCATGGTTTTGTGCAAAAACAACAACTTTATTTATAAACACTGACAACAGATCACTACGATAAAACTGAAAGTACATGTATCATCGGTTAATCACATGTTTTGCCGCCATATTAATACATGTAAGGAGGATGACTCTGGAAAGTACACTGGTTTTTGTACCAAATGATGTGTCCCTATTGCACTAGTGAACTGCAGAGATCAGTCTATTTTAAGGGAAAGCTCAGTAATATTCATAAAGTTAATCACCGACAAAACATTATTTGAACAACCATTAATGCCAGTGACCAGATTTCAAAATAAACTCAGGCAACAGGTAGTTAATATTGTTTACATTTTTGCTATTAGTGATGACTGTTAATTTAACTAAGTGGACTGTTGTCTTGGCATGTGAGTGAGATCGTACGCCTTTTCGCATAACCAAAACCGTTCTAATGCCAAAAAAAATAGGGTATAAAAAATAAATGTGTCAAATTAACATATTTGAGTATAAATACAGGGCATACTTCAACAATAAAACTTGTAAAATAATTCCCAAAACGGTAATATTTTTGGGTGGAATATTTTTACCCTCTTATAAGTCGACCCCCCAAGTTATAAAATAATTTTTGGGTGAAAAAAATTTGACTTATAGGCGAAGATATACGGTAATTGAATTTGCAATCCTATCAGCATGTTAGTGATTTTTGTGGTATATTTTATTCGCGAATTATTGACATTTCAGATTTAACTTCTGCAAATGAGAGAGATTTCAAATGATAGAAATAAACTGAATGAGTACCAGCAAAGTTTTCCTGCTTGATGAAGTGATCTAGGAGAATGTTGACAGCGTAGTAGTCAGGAAATAGTCCGTAATTGACCTAAAACAAACAATAAAGTAAGTACAACTTAAAATAATTACCATGCGAAAACATTATTCGCTTTAGCCTCACCAACTCACAAAAGTCATTAATTATTTTCTTCTACATTGTTTTTCCAATTATATTTTTTTTAAATGATATATTTAACAAAATAAAATCTGACCTACTGTCATAATAGTGGATTATGTTACAAGAAATATTTTGTTTTTGAAACATAAGTTATTAACAGTCAAGTAAATGAAATTTTCATGAGATAAAAGAAAATATTTTTCATATAAAAGCATGCAAAAATACCTGACTATTCACATAAAATACCTGACTATTCACATAAAATTACCTGCTGTTAATTGACAGAATATTTTGTTTTGTTACCTGTTGCCTGGTATTTCCATTCCTGGCATCATTTACAATATTTAATATTAAAAAAAAAGACAAAACATTATTCGGATTACAGTTAGCTCAATCTGTTAAGACATTTTCAATTGTCTACGTCTCAACAACACAAAAGGTTCAGTCTGTAACGATTATTATACCAACTGGTTTTGTGATGGAATTTCATTTTAAAACTAGATTCTGGCACAAATAAAGTTAGACTGACAAACCTATTTAGGCCTAACCAGAAATTCTTATTCTGATTCAGTTTTTGTTACAGCTTGTTTTGTTTAACAACACCACTAGAGCACAATGATTTATTAATCATTGGCTACTGGATGTCAAACATTTGGTAATTCTGATACAGTCATAAGGGAAAACCACTATATTTTTACATTAACAGCCAGGGATCTGTTACATGTACTTTTGCACAGGCAAAACAGCACATACCACAGCCTTTGATATACAAGTTGTTCAGCACTGATTGGGATGGGGAAAATAGCAGAGAATTAACTGTAACAGAAAAATTAGCCTAAAGAGAATTTTGAAAAAAGACATGGTTTCGAAATTGTTACAAAACTCTTGGCAAACACCCTCTCCCTTGTAATGTTTTGCAATACATCCCAAGATCATCCTCCACTCCTAACAGCTTACGTAACTGTTGAACAGCCCCAAATTTGCAATTCATGGCCTATATTTTCGAAGCTATCTTAGCACTACAAAATTATAAAACCATCATAAGCTACGACATCATTAAGATAGCTTTGAAAATCCCTAGACAGGCTTTTACTGTTTTTCTACGATAACTTAGAAGGAAGGAAGGAAATAGTTTATTTAATGACACACTCAACACATTTTGTTTACAGTGATATGGCGTCGGACATATGGTTAAGAACCACACAGATATTGAGGGAGAAAACCCACTGTTGCCACTTCATGGACTCTTTTCGATTAGCAGCAACGGATCTTTTATATGCACCATCCCATAGACAGGATAACACATACCACAGCCTTTGATGTACCAGTCGTGGTGCACTGGCTGGAGTGAGAAATAGCCCAATGTGTCCACTAACAGGGATCGATCCCAAACCGACCGCACATCAAGTGAGCGCTTTACCACTGGGCTACGTTTCACCTCATAACTGAGAAACAAATACAACACAGCTTACCCTGTCTTTGATCATGGCAAGTAATCGATCGACGAGCCCGAGGTTGATGTAAGCCCGGATTATAGCGTGTACAATTGAATCTTGGACAGGAACAGCATCCTCAGTGAATCGAAACCTAAAATGAAAGTACAGCCAGGTATCTAACAATAAATCTATGCTTTATTAGGCTATGTAATAACATTATCTAAGTTACTTTATTATATTAGTACTTACATGAGCGTACTTACATGAGCGTTAAATTGTAAAATAATTCCAAATACAATACGAACTTTTAGTACCGTAAGTATGCTTCAAATTTAATTATAAATATTGTCTGTTATTTCTTATTAAAACATATCAATCAAAATTGAACCTGCCTTGGTGGTTAAGCCAACGGACATAAGGCTGGTAGGTACAGGGTTCACAGCCCGGTATCGGCTCCCACCCAGAGCGAGTTTTAATGACTCAATGAGTATGTTTAAGACCACTACACCCTCTTTCCTCTCACTAACAACTAACAACTAACCCACTGTCCTGGACAAACAGCCCAGATAGCTGAGGTGTGTGCCCAGGACAGCGTGCTTGAACCTTAATTGAATATAAACACAAAAATAAGTTGAAATGAAATGAAATAAAAACTGATTATGATGGGTTTTATTCATTCATTCATTCATTCATTCAAAACTGATACATAACAAAGGGCTTAAATTGTATAATTCTGCAACAGCATGCTGTAACAAGCACATTATGCATTTTAAATAATTTGTTCAACATTTCAAATTCAAACCTACCTTTTGATCAAATCTTCCATAAATTCCACATCAGACAAATCCATTTCATGCAGCTTGTTAGCAAACTGAAAATATGACAGTGTTAGTCACCCTATAATTTCAGAAATTTCAGTACAATATTACAATTATCAAAACAATTGTTTATTGTATTTATAATTTAAAAACAGTATCAAATATAGAAATGATCTGATTTCAACTTGAAGCAGCAAAATATCAATTAGTACATGAAATTATTTCACCAAATTAAAATAAAATTTGCTGATGGTGAGTGCTAAATCTGGCTCTGTATACTCTGTGGTATTTAAATTTTTACTGTTGATTTTTATTCAGAAGAAACAACTGTTCAAAACTGATATGAATCACAACTCTGATTCAATTCCCAACACAACATGTACGTGGACACTGCATGAGCTATTCTTTCTTTCACATAGGCGTACGGGCTTCCATTGTTTCAGGCTGGCTTCTGCCCAAATTAAACAAAAATGCCCAAATCTGGATGACCACATTTATTGATATTAGCATTACTACCAAGCATCTATTATAGAGGAAGGAAGGAAATGTTTTATTTAACGACGCACTCAACACATTTTATTTACGGTTATATGGCATCAGACATATGGTTAAGGACCACACAGATATTGAAGGAGGAAACCCGCTGTCGCCACTTCATGGGCTACTCTTTTCGATTAGCAGCAAGGGATCTTTTATATGCATCATCCCATTGACAGGATAGCACATACCACGGCCTTTGGTGTACCAGTCGTGGTGCACTGGCTGGAGCGAAAAATAATCCAACAGTTAACTATACATTATTCAATCCAAGCTGTCAATCACCTTATTGCCAAATGTAAATTAAGGCTCAGTTTGGTGAATATATAGAACTGAACTATCCCATGAAAGAAAGCTATGAAAGGAATTTCTATCTCACATCACTCACTTGTGTTCAACATGACATCGTTGGTAATACACATACATGTACATGATATCATATTAACGTGAGATGGTGATGTGAGGTCATTAGACAGTTTCAGATTGATATCTTGTGATTAAAACCTTCATTATAAAAGCGGTCTTGTTACTTTAATTATATTTAACACATGAAATAAACACGGCAAATACAATACAGTAGTTTATTTATGATAAAAGAGTCAAATAAAAAAGTTACTTTTTCAGCCATCTTTGTCTGTTCATGTAAAATAATGGCTTATTTACCGAAGAATGAGAGAAAGAGACTCCTTGGTGGTGGAAATTTCAACCCTGAGACAAGGCTAAAAATTTCCAGGATTTCGAGTGTACTTTTTTTATCCTACAAGATCACATATGATGGAGTAGTATAATATGTGATGAGAAAAAAAAATTGTTTTGTTGCAACATGACTTAGTTTATATAACATACAAAGAACAGTTTTAACATTCTTTTCAGTGGGTATTGACAGAAGATTTACTGCCGTCTTGTTCAGTTGTACCAACAATAGCATACTTTTATTGCTAACTTAAAAATCTGGAAATTGCTGTATATTGCATTTAGGCAATGAACTTTTAATATACTATAGTTATAGCTTTTGACAGAGTAAACAGAACAGTAAGTTAACAGTGGTGCTGGTTTAGTTTGTCACTCACTATATCCATATCAATCACACTGGTTTAGTTTGTTACTCACTATATCCATATCAATCACACTGGTTTAGGTTGTCACTCACTATATCCATATCAATCACACTGGTTTAGTTTGTCACTCACTATATCCATATCAATCACAGTGGTTTAATTTGTCACTCACTATATATCCATATCAATCACACTGGTTTAGTTTGTCACTCACTATATCAATATCAATCACACTGGTTTAGTGTGTCATCACTATATCCATATCATGTTTAGTTTGTTACTCACAATATCCATATCAATCACACTGGCTCGCTTCTGCTTTTCTAACTTGTCCTTCAACTGGATTGCAAACTCACCTGCAAAAATGAGAAGATACCCGTACAAGTCATGTCTTATTAAAATGCAACATTATGATAGGTGTACTACAGTTCAGTGTTTGAATTTAACAGTATTGTGAATAAATGAATGGATGGAAAGAATTAACAAATGGACGGAAAGTAAGAATGAATGAATGAATGAATGAATGAATGAATGAATGAATGAATGAATGAATGAATGTATGTATGAATGAATGAATGGTTTAATAACAAAGGTATACAAACAAACAAATTTGTGAGGAGTCAAAACAAGGTATGAAGCTGTGATGAATAAGGAATTAGGGTTCTAAAATTGAATGTATTTGTATTGTTTTATTTCAAAGTTTATCATCAAAAACTGTTTTGTTATTTTAATAATACAGAGCATATAACAACAGCCATTACAAAGTTACATCAATGTTTGAATGAATAAAAGTCTAACATCACCCCAACCAATCAACTTTCAATGGCACAACCAGGACATAGGCCCACAGTGGCTGAGTACTGGCAAACATTTTGACTAGTACCAAGGGAAGGAACGAAGGAAATGTTTTATTTAATGATGCACTCAACACAGTTTATTTATGGTTATATGGCACCAGACATATGGTTAAGGACCACACAGATATTGAGAGAGGAAACCTGCTGTCACCACTTCATGGGCTACTCTTTTTGATTAGCAGCAAGGGATCTTTTATATGCACCATCCCACAGACAGGACAGTACATACTACGGCCTTTGTTACACCAATTGTGGAGCACTGGTTGGAACGAGAAATAGCCCAATGGGTTCACCGACAGGGAGTACCAAGGTCTTCTAGATTATGGTAGCCTCACTCCCATGGCTAGTGATATTCAATGTTGGGATAGTATATAACTATTATTGCCATGCCCGACGGCTAGTGAAAAAAGGTGGTCAAATGCTGCATTTAAGTCTATTTTACTTACATATTTTATTTGCATCTTAGTGTTTTTAACCTCTATCTCCTTGTTTAGGTGGCATATCCAATTATTACTATTAGTAAAATTGTATGAACTTAGAGTAAAGTGGGGCTAGTTAATGTTTAATTGTGGCTAGTACATTTTTTAAATCACTGATCCCATAGTTAGTGAATTTTGTAATAATTCTAGAAGCCCTGCTAGTACCAGTACATTATCTTTTGTCACACTTCACTTCTCTAACTTTTGGTGCAAAACAGTGACACTTAGCAAGTGACCACAATTATTCACCCTCCTGAGACCATCCTCCATTATATTCCTGAACTTAGGAATGGTTGAATCATAAAGACAATGCAACTACATTTGTGTATATTTTAACAGAATAGGTCCTACAAAATTTACTAATTTTAACCTTAATACCTTAGTACATAAAATGATGCCCAAATTCAAAATATTTTACAACAATTTCATCATATAAACTATATTCTACAACCACCAATTATTTATGGATTTCATAATTAATCAAGGCATTTAAGTGAGTCCAACCAATACATTTTCAATTATCATCAAACCCTGGAGATTCAAGCCTAAAATCAGAATGACTTAATATGCCCGTTCTTACTGAAAACTATTTTTTCAAACACTGGAGATTCAAGCCTTTTCTGCCACGCTTCATTACAACTGTATGCCTCTGAGAGAAGTAGTCGTCGAGCTGGAAGTGAAAACAAAAAAATTAATATTTGACATAATTTCTATTGCACTTGCAAGGAACAATATTTCAAAATTTAAAAAAACTGTAAGATTGTTGACCTCATTTTTACCCAGGTACGGTAACCAAATTTTTTGGTTTCAATCAAAAGTGCTGTCACGGCAAATCTCCACAACAATGGTACAAAATGATACACCAGGTGTGCATTATCTGCCAATATTTAACATTTGTACATTTGAAATAGGTCTACATACAGAAACATAACCTTTTGAGTCATATTTATTTGTTGCAAATGTCACATTTAAAAAAAAAATTGCCATAGGCAAGCTCAAAATTGCCGTCGGTGGGCCGTTTCACGTATGGCAATTCTTTTAAAAATTGCCGTGGAAGACAAATTCTTAAGTTCGAACCCTGCACATGAGTAACCTAACCAGATCACATGTCTACTACAACAATATTCTAAATGTACTTAAAACAAATTAATGTAGCACGTAAAACAGTGTCCAAAATTAGTTTAGAAAATATCTGAAATACCATAAATCCTTGAATAAAAGCCTATTTTTCGAGACACTCTGAGACCCAGCCTCTATTCAAGGCCCCGTCGGTGGGCCCATTGGGCTATTTCTCATTCCAGCCAGTGTACCACAGCTGGTAGATCAAAGGTATGTACTACCCTGTCTGTGGGATGGTGCATATAAAAGAACCCTTGCTGCTAATCGAAAAGAGTAGCCCATGAAGTAGCAACAGCGGGTTTCCTTTGTCAATATCTGTGTGGTCCTTAACCATGTCTGACGCCATATAACCATAAATAAAATGTGTTGAGTGCGTTGTTAAATAACATATTTCTTTCTTTCTTTCTATTCAAAGCATCCTTCTATTTTTTTTTATGCAATATTTTCTAACATATATGTCGCCGTATAATATTGCAAGGTCATGCTCGAATGTAGGTTTTCCAACTTTTTTATTATGTGGAATATCTCACTGAGAATTGAAACACCTTTTTCTTTTCCTGTTCTCGCCATATGGTTGTAGCCTAAGCTTTTGATCTTATGCAATGGAAATGACGAGTATGTCATCATTAACCTGATAAAGCAGAAGTTAACCTTTATATGTAAAAAGCAGGCTTTTATTCAAATCAGGCCTCTAGTTTTTCAAAGACACTTTGAGACCTAACCTCTAATCAAGGCAGGCCTCAAATCAAGGATTTAAGGTAGTTCAAAACTAATTTTTTAAGGGTTCACAAAGTAACCGAATGGTTGTTCGTGCAAACAAAAAAACAGTTCCCATGAACAATTGTAATCTGTAGTGGAACTACCTGTATATAAGCAGTGATACATCAGGGCTCGAAACGGCCTGTGGCCAGGTTACCAAATGCGACCAATGTCCTGTTTGGATGAATTAAATATTTTAAAATAATGGCGGTAGTCGCCCAAATAACATTATCTTCTTTAGAGCTAGAACATATGAGCCACTATTAATATTTGTATTCCACATTAAAATCTTGCTCGTGGTTCACTTACCATAATTTGCCAACATCCATTATTTTTTGGGACGCCATATTTTTCGGCAAGTTTCGAACCCTGATACATACTACGTAGGTTTTGAGCTTAAGAATGTTACCCACATCAATTTGGAAATGATTTTGTCATCAATTTGGTGCCTGCATGCCTACAGCAGTTTTAAACCAGTAACTTGTAATAAATAGACATTAATGATTAGTTTTCCGTTTGTGATTTCTTTTCTTTGTTTTTGTTTTTTCCCCAATTTGTATAAAATAAAGGACTTAAAATTCTCCCCAGATATAATCACCTGATAAGTAGTACAATAATTTAGCAACTGAGCTAGTCTGACACATCTGCCACCAAACAGAATTCAGTTTGATGGCAGATGTATTGGGACTACATTTGAATAAATTGAAGCTTGGAGCTAAACTTGGTCAGTAACTGTGCGAGTGTTCGTCATAACCTATCCTGTCAAACTTTGTCAATTTCATTTTTTTTTTTTTAAATTTGAAGGAAGGAAATGTTTTATTTAACGATGCACTCAACACATTTTATTTACGGATATATGGTGTCGGGCATATGGTTAAAGACCACACAGATATTGAGAGAGGAAAACTGCCATCGCCACTTCATGGGCTACTCTTTTCGACTAGCAGCAAGGGATCTTTTATATGCACCATCCCACATACAGGATAACACATACCATGGCCTTTGATATACCAGTCGTAGTGCACTGGCTAGAGCGAGAAATAGCCCAATGGGCCCACAGACGGGGATCAATCCATGACCGACTGTGCATCAATCGAATGCTTTACCACTGGGCTATGTCCTGCACCTTTTTGGGGGAGATCATACCGTGGTCAAAATACTGCTGTGCCACCCACTGAACCAGATATGGCTCGAGTTCGACCCACATTAAGTCAATACTTTTTTTAATGCTTCTCTCTATTTAGAAAATTTTAAATGGCAGGGGAAGTTTGGAAGGTTGTCTTTAGAATTTTATTTTGTTAATAATGACACAAGTATTTCAATCAGGATTGAGTATGGTAGGTTATACATTTGGGAAGAGGTCAACTCACCCCAAAACCATCTCGTTCCCAAACAACTCGCCCCAGCGGTTGGTCAACTCACCCCACACTGTTTAGTTAAGTCACATAGGCATGACAATTCATTATTAATTATCCAATATTAGGATTTGCACAACATAAAACCAGTTAATAAGTGGTCGTAATAGCAGAGTTTCAATGTAATATTAATAAATACAATGACACCAAACTTGTAGACATCCATTTTTAATTATTTACTGCCAGTAAAGTTTGGGGCGAGTTGACCAAACACTGGGGTAAGTTTGTTTTGGGGCGAGCTGACCAGCATTCATATATTTTTGTTTTGTGTGTCCATTTGTTGCACTATTTTGGTTAAGAAATGGTTAAAACATGGTGACACACATTTTGAATACCAGCTATATATAGGGTAATGTACTAGTAACAATTTTCGAATTTAGAAAGAACCTTTTTCTTTAGACGTATTTTCGGACTAATTCGACCCGTACCCCATTTTAATGGTTAGGGTTAGGGTTAGTCTTTAAAGCCTTTGATATAGAAGATTACGGTCGAACCAATTCCACATTTTGATTCGGGCAAGCAGAATTTGTAGCTTGCCTGACCGAACGTCCGACAACAATTTCGACCCCTGGAGTGGAGACGATCAGAAATTATTCACTATTTTGGTTATTTATTAACAATAATTCATAGAATGTTGCTGCATCGCATAAAACATGGTATGGAGCGATTGGCACCTGAAAATGATATGTTTCTTTTGAATAAACGTAAGCTAAAGTGCCTGCTTGCACATGACAAGGTTCTCCACATGGAAGCTGCCATTGTTAATGGGGGACAACCACTGGGGAAAAAAACATTGTTTTATCTCCCTTTAACATCTTTGAGTACTGTGGTTACACACCACTATTTTAACATTTTATTGTCTTTTTAAAAGGTTAGGGGAGGGTCCAGAAAATCCATTATGGGGAGACCATGCATAAGGCAAGACCTTTTTATTAGTTGTTTCTGGGATTCTCCAACCTAAGAAATAAATATATATAAAGTGGGGGGGGGGGGGGGGGGCTCCCCCTGAGATCAGGCACTGAAAGTAGTTTGTTTTACTTAATGACACCACTTTATGTTTTGAAAACATAATGATCAACACTTAGTTAAACCTATATTTATTTTTGTAATGTCATGAGTGTAACTTATTCTATCAGCTGGGGCAAATTATCTTTATTCAGCATTTTAGTTTTGTTTAATGTTTGTGTGTGGTGTGTGTGTGTGTGTGGGGGGGGGGGGGTGGGTGTGTGGGTGTGTGCTTCTTGTAAAAAAACTTTTAACACATGAAAAAAAAAAGTGACTCGCAATTTTTGGGGATGGGGGCTGGTTCATAACCTTTAGTTAACTTTTTTTTAAAGTTTATTAGTTTGTACTTCAAAGTAATGTGATTGGTAAAATACAATTTAGATTTCTAGTCCAGGAATGTTTCAGTAATAAATAATGAAACAAACTTTACAGCAGTTAAGCAGTCGTTAACATTAATTAGTTATAATCCTGAACATTCAACCTTTTATCTCTACACATACAGAGAATTTGACAAGGTCATGATGGTATATAATGACCTTGTCAGGTGCTTCGTGTACTGGGGTTTAAAGAAATTGGCTTTTAACAGAACTTACGAAGTGTATCAATACATATAGGGTGAATTGTAATATGGGTACGTATTACTTACTTTTTGAGTCATAATATCACACTTAAGAGCAGGGCCGTTGCTAGGATTTTTTGTTGGGGGGAGGTGGGGGGGGGGGAGGGGGCAACTGAGTAGTTAATAGTCTAAAACTCCTTAAATGGTTAAGAAGAGAATTTTCTTTAAAGTTTCTATAATGCTTTCTGGATTTTTTTCTGGGGAGGCAACAACCATCATAGAGAATGCACGGTTCTAGGCTCAGTGTACTGCATTATCAATTACTTCGATAGCAATGCAGCTATGGCTGTTCTAGCATATTGTTTTCACCCGTATTATTATTAGGGGTGGGACGTAACCCAGTGGTTAAGCATTCGCTTGATGCACAGTCGGTTTGGGATCAATTCCCATCAGTGGACCCATTGGGCTATTTCTCCAGCCACTACTCGACAACTGATGCAACAAAGGCTGTGGTATGTACTATCCTGTCTGTGGTATGGTGCATATAAAAGATCTCTTGCTGCTAATCGAAGAGTAGCCCATGAAGTAGCAACAGCAGGTTTCCTCTCAATATCTGTGTGGTCCGTAACCATATGTCTGATGCCATATAACCATAAATAAAATGTGTTAAGTGCGTTGTTAAATAAAACATTTCCTTCCTTCCTTCATCCCTGTATTAAAAATAAGAAAATAAGATTTGATGGCAATTTATTAAGAAACTTTTTTTATTTACACAGAAATTATTTAGTAGAAAAGGTATTTTGAGTTGATATGGGTTTAAAACTCAGTAATATGTTTTAATATAAGATTTAGCATTATTCATTATAGAGTTACATGTATATGTCAATTCATCAGTTTCCTTTTCATACAAACGGAATATATATTAGAGAAATAAATGCAAAGATTTAAAAAAAAAAATGCATTAGGCAATGTAGAATACAAAATGCAACATGTAGGCTTACTGTAATCAAGAGAAAAAACAAAAATGCAATAAATTATAAATATTTTATTTTTAAAACATTTGACAGTTGGAAAATGAAAAACAACAGCAAAATATCATTTGGATTTCAGTCATGAAAATTGTATAAATATAAAACATGTTAAAATGTAGAACTCCAATAAAATAGAACTGTTCTACGTCGATAATAAGATCTAGGAATTTAATGCATATCAATTTCAAAAACATCTTCATATGTTTGTGTGTGTGTGTATATATATATATATATATATATATATATATATATATATATATATATATATATATATATATATATATATATATATACATACATACACATGTATATATCGAAATAAACTGGAGAAAACTTGGGTGTATTCTCTTTTATAGATACATCACCTGCCCTCAAACAATTTAGTGCATCCTTGAGGACAGGTGATGTTGAAAAGAAATGGAGAAAACTTGGAATGTTTTCTCTTTTATAGATATATCACCTGTCCTCAAGGATGCACTTGTTTGAGGATAGGTGATGTTAAAAAGAAATTATTTTGTTCAGTAATTTAACCAGCATGCATCCATACCTGTGAAGTAACCACCTTTAGTAAGCTTAAGATATTGTGACCTTACTGTTACTTCAGACCAGTTGAGTATCAAATGGGCTTTGTTAAAGGTATATGTCCATCTGGATATATTGACATCTCAGAAATAATACAGATCAAATGAAATGTTTAAGAGGTTATAAAATAAGGTGCACTGCTGTCTGTAAGTCAAGTAAATACAACTTTCTAAAAATATTTGAGACTCCTATAAACTCTGTTTCTCTCGGTCTGTGTGTATGTCTCTCTCTCTGTCAGTCTGTCTATGTCTGTCCGTCTGTTTCTCTCTGTCTGTGTGTATGTCTCTCTCTGTCTCCGTCTGTCTGTCTGGTCTGTCTGTCTGTCACTGACTGTCTGTCTGTCTGTCTCTGACTGTCTGTCTCTGTCTCTCTGTCTGTCGCTGTCTGTTGTCTGTAAAATGATATGATACTCACTGAGAATACTGAAGATAAACAATAATAATACCAGATTAAGCAGGTTTTCATTTGATTGTGGAGTGTCAGCAAATTACAAATAAAATAATGATCATAAATATATACTTGACTTGAAATCACAGCTTCCTACAGTACCTACAATCTATATCACACACTACATACAATGTATGTACAATCATGTTTACAGAATTTCTCCATGAAAGAATGTTTGCAGTAACTGAACTCACTTTGAAACATTGCCAATACCTTTTCAAGCATAAAATGCCCATGTTAGCATCATTCCTAAAACTGTGAGTTGGGCTACAGAATAACACCAATTTTAAGAATGTTCTAAAGCATAAAAAAAAAAAAGTACATGCTACATGTAAAAAAAAAAAAAGAAGCCTGATCATTTACAATATATTTAATAGATCTGTTAATCAATGAACCACTACAAAATTATTATTATTAAATACTGATAATTAAATGCAAATACTGGCATAAAACATAATAAATTCAAGAATATAACTTAAAATGTATATAAAATCAATCTCTGCAATGCAGACAAATATGATTAATTGACCATTTGAAACACAGATACATGTATATATAAACTACTAAAATATTTAATATTTTTGGTATATATAAAAACGTCGTGTATTACATGATCATGTTAATAGATACAGATACATTCTTTATACAATTATATGAGTTACACAGATATCTGAACTTCAACACCATGTATTATAAAAATTACCAATACAGATTTATCTGTCCATACGTCACATGTAGCTATAATACAATTATTTTGTGAAAACATTAGTCCTGCCACAAACCTCTACAAAAACAAGCACGAGGGCAAGGTGGGTTCGACCCCCCCCCCCCCCCAACAACAAACACATATGATTAATGTCCCCAATTAATGCATGCCTTGATCAAGTAATTTACAATAATAATGACCAGAGAAACACACAATACATACCAGTTAAAAACTTTCAATCTTTAAACTAGAAAAATTAACTATACCAAACCAGTCACAGTAGAATCCATGTAACGCACACCACACTAGCAAGAATATAAAATTTTATTCATTTTTTTGTTTTGTATTTAAACAAACACACAGAATAATAAAGATGTGGCAGGTGTGTGGAACAGATGGCCACAAGAGACAAGCACCTATCACAGTTGGAGTGACGAGGATCAAGATGTGGAGGTGGACAGCGAAAGAAGTTGAGGAAATGCCAGATTGGAAACAAATAAGAAATATACAGTGGTTTGGGTTTGGTTTCATGTGTACATAATGAACAAGAGTACCGGTGAAGTACATGATACACCTGTCAGGAGTTTGATGGAAACCCATATGATGTTCAGATTATAAACAAATTATTTGATTTATTTGTATCTCAGAGACCTAGTAATTATATATGACACACCACGTACTATCCAAAGTTGTTCCTACATTTGATTGTCCTGTATGCAAGATATGGTCCGGACAAGGATTTACTGTTTTGATTGCAAACATATTTTATTGTACAAAGAACAAAAGAATTGGGCACAAGTTTGACAACTTACGAGGCCCTCTTCTATATTCATACAATATACTTGGCGACCTATATTACATAGCTGTAAATATAAACTGCATGTATACATTCAAGGATAACCAGTGTAAGGAAATGTATTATATACAAAAGAATGTGAAGGAAAGAAAAAAAAAAAGATTACACAAATAGTACATCACATGCATCACAGTTTACTGTTATGTGCAGTAGACCATGAAAAGTAGGTCACAGTGACCTAGTAATTGTATGTGACATGTGATGTGCTTGATGATCCTGTATGCATCTGTATGTAAGATATGGTCCGGACAAGAAAAAGTTAACAGAGGGTCAGATAGACGTACAGACGGACAACGCCACACCATAATACGACCCATAACAGACGAGTATATACAAATTATATTAAATAGTTAATAAACGTACAATTAGCCATTTGCAGGGTGCACACAACAATAGGTACATGGTCCTTATAATTCAAAGCCTTCTTATGGTCATAGAATTCTGATTGTTATCGAAAGTTGATCGGTTGGTGCCAACTGATTATAACCAGTGATCGATAATAAAATCCCAACCGATTCCCATCACTACATTATACATGTATATATATATATATATATATATATATATATCCCTCAATCACTGTATTCATTGTCAAGATATGATGACTAGATAAATCTCTCTATTTTTGGTCAGTGACATAAGCCTGACTCGACTCGAGTATTTCAGACTAGATTTTCAATAAACATACTCTTTAAATCATTTGTTTTAGTACAGTAAATGCAAATAAATTTAGGTTTGCGATAACAATACAAAACTTACATATTTCTTTATGAATTGAGTTTAGAAACATTTTTTTGAATGACAGAATGTAGCTAGCGTCTTACAAAGAATGATGTCATGTATCTTGTATGACATCATACGGAAAAAGCCTTGCTACGTTGACGACACTCAATTTGATTACACAAAAATGGAATAAATAATGATTTTCCGACTATTCCTGCATTCACCATTCTAACCTTCACAGGATAAAGCCGATATGTTAAGACAGTAACCAATTATTCCATATATATATATATATACATGGAAGTCAAAGTATAATATATCCAAGTTAATATTATATGTGTAACCGCTCTACTGTAACAGTATAGAGCACTCTAGTGGCACACCGATAACAAGCTTCATTTGAATTTATATATATATATATAGACATACATGTGTGTATATGTATATATATATATATATATATATATATATATATATAAATTATATATAGTCGAGACTGGTCTAACGGCCACTTGCCCATAACGGCCACCATAAATCCTGCCCAATGCATTTTCTTCTTTATTTTACCTGTATATAACAGCCACCTGTTCAATGCGGCCAACGACCACTATTTTTGACCAAAATGAATGGTTGAACCTGCTATAACAGCCACAAAAGTACAATGACCACTATTTTTTTTGTCCAAAATGGACAGTTAAACTTGCCATAACGGTCACAAGATATATACATGTATTGACCTGTTCCAGTCCCAATATAAGGTTATTGTTTTATGTAAGTTGAAACAATAACCATTAATCGTATATCTGTATGATATAGTCAGTCAATTAATTTGCAAAGCAACTTGTTATTGGTTGAAGTAAGGATTGTATTGAACTTACATATATGTATGTATATTCTCCCCTATCGACACTGACAGGTAGTGTATTGCAAGGTGTGTGATTTCTGCTAGTCAAGACTGGCAAGTGTGACAGTATGCCAGGATGTTTGTTCAGCCATTACACATTGACAAACTGACCCTTTTGTTAATGTAGAATGATTTCTTACCTGCAACCTTTTGCGTATCGTGCACTAATTTAATAGGTAACCGAATCAACGATCAATTATTTTTTCCAAAAAGTGTTATAGTGTCTTAACAAAACATTAAAATTATGTTTTGTCTAACATTTTCTTTGAATAACATTTTAATGTAGTAAAAAATAATTTTTTCTCTTATTTTATTTGTGACGACTGTTGATACTTTATGCACCAGTTTAGTAATGTTTTTTATATATATATATAGTAATTTATTTTATATTTATTTTCCTTTACCTGTATATTACAGCCACCTGTTCATAATGGCCACTTTTGCCAGGTCCCAGGAGTGGCCATTTTATACAGGTTCAACTGTGTATGTATATATATATATATTGCAGCACATATATCAGGTTTACATATGTTCTTATAAAAGTTCCTGTAACAATGTTGTGAGAATGTACATTAAAAATTAATCATAAAGAAATTGCTATTTGTGTGATTAAACATATAAATTGCTATTTGTGTGATTAAACATATAAATTGCTATTTGTGTGATTAAACATATAAATTGCTATTTGTGTGATTAAACATATAAATTGCTATTTGTGTGATTAAACATATAAATGAATGTATAATTCATATGGCAAGGGCTTAGGGATATATTACTATACAAATCTGCGTATGTATTTATATTCAGTTTGATATACAATATGTAATTATGAACATTATTTTAGGAATATGTTATTGAGAATACTATATGAGTGGCCATCAGACCTCAGTTATCTTACGAGTGAAAATGAGTTTGGAAAATATGTTTTTAAAACAAGTTATAAAATAAATGCTAGATCTAATATTGGAAATGAGTATTGTATTCTATCCTCAAAAACCAAGTTTAAAAGAAATGTTTTTAACAAAAACTTATTTGTGGCATGTGTGCATGCACAGATAACTTACTTGTTACAGACAGCACATAACTTCAGTCATGTTAATTTCAATGGACAGTTTACATCAGCAGCCATTCAGATTCTCTAACGTGTGGAATATAACCATTCATATACAACATTTTATCCAGCAATCACTGTATACATAGGCAAGATATGATGACTAGATAAATCTCTATATTTTCGGTCACTGATCAAAAATATAGGTCACGTGACATAAGCCCGACTCGAATCAGTAGATTTTCAATAAACATACTCTTTAAATTATTTGTTGAAGTACAGTAAATACAAATAACTTAGTTTTGCGATAACAATACAAAACTTGTATATTTACATATATTTATGAATTAGAGTTTAGAAACACTTTTTTAATGCAACAGAATGTAACTAGCGTCTTACAATTAATGACGTCATGTATCTTGTATGATGTCATATGGCAAAAGCCTTACTAGGTTGACAATACTCGATTTGCGTACACAAAACTGGAATAAATAATGATTTTCCAAATATTCCTGTAGGATTGCAGGATAAAAGAAATAACTGGTTAACATGAACAACAGAAACAACACAAGACTTAAAACCGATAAAATATTATCAAGTTGAACATAACTGGTTTGTTATTGTAATACATGTAGTAAATAAAACGTAATGATCACTCACATGTGTTATTCATATTTGTTTTAGCCATGACTTACTCTTTGTTAGTACAGTGAAACCTGTCCTAGCAGCCACCTGTAATCAGTGGTCACCTGCCTTAAGCGGACACTTTTTTCCATCCCAAACTTTTTATAATGTAAATGCACCTGTAATAAGCGGTCACCTGACTAACGTGGCCAGCGGCAACCTAAATTGGATCCCAAATCTCTTAAATACCTGTATTAAACGGCCACAGTAAATATTTACTATTATATAAAAGGGATATTTTAAGAACAGCGATAAGGTGCAGCAAATAACCGATAAATACACCTTTAGGAATACTAATACCTTTTCAGTCCCGACATCTCTACTGTGTATCAATTAAGAAAGTTTGACAATGGAATGTATCTAATTGCCTCTGGGCAGACTAAGCTTGACATTTGTAGATTCACTTACTATGACAATACACCACATGAAGTAGGAATTAAATAAGTAAATGGAAAAAGAAAACAAACTTGTTGGGAAGAGTTAAATTAATACATTCCAGGTGCATTTTTTCTGATGGAGGTGACATGTCAAAAGTTGATTTATAGTCAACTGTGAAGCACACATCCGTTAATTAGCAGTACACGCGGTAAAACAAGAAACAACAAAGGTTTTAAAGACACTATATTTGGCAACCTGTCTTAAGCAGCCACTTTTATCTACTCCCTTGTCTGACCGCTTAAGACAGGTTTGACTGTATTTTCTTTCAATATAATAAAAAAACAAATGATTGAAAAATAACAAAATACATACTGTACTGACATATCAGTCAATAAAGGGGTTAGTTAGGTAACATTATGATATTTCCCTAGAAATGTGGTAAAACTGACCCATATTCAAGGGGGTGCAATGTGTATGTACAAATCCTCCCCAAAATAGGGACAAAATAAATGTGAATACAACACACCATTTTTAAAACACCCCAAAATATGCATAATGAGTCCATTCTTTGATTTCTAAATACACTCTCGCCCTTTTTAAAAATCCTATGGACATATATGTGCGTTTATCTAAGGTCGCCGACAGTCACTTTTCGCACCCTTGTTTTTGCTTCGTTCACAATAAATATAGCATAATATTACCGTAATTTCACTTGAAATCCATATTTCGTAAAAGGTAGAATTTTTAATCCCAAGATTTTCTTCAAACACATTCAGGTGCATTAGTAATGTTCAAACACAAAAATTCAGCAGCAATTATGCACTGGAATTTTTCCAGCATTCTTAAAACGGAAACATCATCATGTACCCAGTTTGTGGTTATTGTAAGAACATGCAAAGTGACATCAATGAAATACTGATGTCATTCAAATTCAAAATTAGCTATATTATTACAATGCTTTGCCACATTAAAATAAAAACTGGTCTACTAACATTGAAATCTGTCAAATTTCTATAACAATCAGAAGTTTTTTACAGGTCAGTATTTTTTTATTTTTCATAATTCTGGACAAAATATTAATTTTAAGTTTTAAAAAATGAAAGAAATAAAAAGTACCTTTTGTCAAATATATCCTATCAAAAATTTATCGTTGGATATGTTTTATTTATTGTGTACGAAGCCAAAACAAGGGTCCGAAAAGTGACTTTCATCGACCTTAGAGCCCTGGCAATATAAGCACAGACTCACATGTTTTAGGCATTTCCAGGGGCAGACCCAGGAATTATTTTGCAGGGTGGGGGAACTGGAGAACTGACAGGGTAAAGGGCAAATGAACCAACTCGGCAAAAGGGCATCCCAATGAAAAACAAAACTAAAAGAAGAAAACAAAAGGGGGCATTTGAATAGCCAGGTCCCCCATCATGAATCTGCAACTGAATTCCTCCATTTTTATCACACACAAAAAAATGCAACTGAACACAAATATTTTTTGATTTGTATACAATAAAAAGAAATTTGCAACTTCAAAACAACTTCATCAAAATTGCTACTTATATGATCATAACTACAAAAAAAATTCACAGCATAATAATTAGAGGATATTAAACAAGCTTCCATTTTGTATTATGTTTATGTCATGAGTGAAATAATTTTCAATTGTCACGAGCTTTAGCAAGTGACAATGGAAATTTTTTCACAAGGGACATAAATACAATATGAAATAGTTGCGAGTTTAATATCCTATTTATTAAACATAATTGTATACAATAAAAAGAAATTTGCAACTTCAAAATAACTTCGTCAAAATTGCTACAAATATCATCATAACTAGAAAAAATCACAGCATAAAAATTAGAGGATATTACACAAGCTTCCATTTCGTATCAAGTTTATGTTCTGAGTGAAATAATTTTCAATTGTCATGAGCTTTAGCGAGTGACAATGGAAATTCTTTCACAAGGGACATAAACATGATATGAAATGGTATAGCGAGTTTAATATTCTATTTATTACCAATAATCGATCTTAATTTATATCACTCTATTTGTTTCGTTGACGTTCCTGTTAGGCTACAGTGCACCAATCGATGACGTCACACAGTGTTATGTCCCACTTGGCATTCTCGTGGGACATATCACTTTGATATGTACCAATATATTTTAAACCATATGCCATGGGTAATAAATTTACCATAACAACCTAAAATCGAGATCATGTTACTGCATGTTTGGAAAGAACCTCATGTTGATCATTTTCATTGGATGGAATAGTTGTGACATCACACATGGAATGCAGTTCGTCTGCCTCCTCGCCCGATGCATGTTGGGTATTCCGTTTTGCGGGAATGTCACAGATGTGATCAGGAAGAGGCACGCCTACGGTCTCCAGCATCGCCATCATCAAGAGAGCGCAGACGAGAGCCAGACTGCCAAACACCGTGAAGGGGACAGCACTGTACTCCTTGCCCTGAATTCAACACACAAACATGTCAGTCTTTATTATCTAAAGTAAGGGACACACTGTACTCCTTGCCCTGAATATACAACACACAAACATGTCAGTCTTTAGTATCTAAAGTAAGGGACACACTGTACTAGTCCTGAATACAACACACAAACATGTCAGTCTTTAGTATCTAAAGTAAGGGACGCACTGTAGGTGATTACACATGACCATTTCAAACAATAAGCCATAGTTTAGACAAAAATACAATACGCCAATGGGCTTGAACTTAAGCATGTGTTAGATACAGCAATTTTAAAAGTTAATATACAGCAATTTTAAACCAGTAACTCTTGCAACAAATAAATACAAAAACATAAAGCAAACCATTATCCCTACAACTGCTAGCAATCAACCTACCAGATAAACAAACTGTGGAGCCACTATCCCTCCAATCCTAGCCGCCATGGAGCAAGCACCAATTCCAATATTTCTGAAAAGTTTTAAAATCATTCAAAGTTAATTTTCTGAACACAATGATAGAACATGTTTACTACTTAACTTTAAAAAAAGATAAATATCCCCAATGAAAACACTCACCATAACTCTTTGAACATACAGCAGTAAAACAAACAAACAAACAAAATAAATAAATAAACATTCACAAATTAAAGTAGCTGCATTGAACACAGAGGATTAAATCTAAGAAGTCACTGATTGACAAGTAGAAGCTGAATAAAATAAACAGACTCTTAACATTATTAAAGGGACTCTCCTGACATCGATTACCTGTCAATATTCTACTTTTTATGTAATCATTTGTAGAAACCCTTTTTAACCCTTTGTATAAACACTTTTTAACTTCTTTGTAAATAAAGTTTATTTAACCATTAATGAGTATTTTTATCTAATCATTTGTATAAACGTTTTTAATTTTAATTTTTTTTTTTTTTTTTTTTTTTTTTTTTAACCAACTCTCCCCCCACCCCTCTTGATGTGAGCACAGTTTCTGGCCCTGGTCAGAAATCGTGCTCGCAACGAGCGTGCTTGAACATTAAATTGATATAAGCACATTAATTCCCGACATCTGACCTGACAGTCATTTGTGGGCATACATACACACACATACATCGATTACCAGCCTTGGTGATGTGTGGTTAAGCCATCAGACATAAGGCTCATAGGTACAGGGTTCGCAGAGCAAGTTTTAACAACTCAATGGGTAGGTGTAAAACCATTACACCCTCTTCTCTCTCACTAAGCAACTAAGCAACTAACCTTCTGTCCTGGACAGACAGCACAGATAGATGAGGTGTGTGCCCAGGACAGCGTATTTGAACTGGATATAAGCATGAAAATAAGTGGAAATGAAATGACATCGACTATGGATTTTTTAAATTGAACATCACATCGTTAAAGCTGAACTGATTAATTTTTGTATTAATCAATCATTGGAACATCACTATCCCTAGTACAGGATGAGTTCAGTACGATACCTGATAACAGTGGGAAATGTCTCGGCAGAGAACACTTGTACTGCTGCCCACGCTCCCGATATACCCGACTTGCCGATCAGAGACAGAGCTAGGGTCATTTTTGTATTAATCAATCATTGGAACATCACTATCCCTAGTACAGGATGAGTTCAGTACGATACCTGATAACAGTGGGAAATGTCTCGGCAGAGAACACTTGTACTGCTGCCCACGCTCCCGATATACCCGACTTGCCGATCAGAGACAGAGCTAGGGTCATTTTTGTATTAATCAATCATTGGAACATCACTATCCCTAGTACAGGATGAGTTCAGTACGATACCTGATAACAGTGGGAAATGTCTCGGCAGAGAACACTTGTACTGCTGCCCACGCTCCCGATATACCCGACTTGCCGATCAGAGACAGAGCTAGGGTCATTTTTGTATTAATCAATCATTGGAACATCACTATCCCTAGTACAGGATGAGTTCAGTACGATACCTGATAACAGTGGGAAATGTCTCGGCAAATGTCTCGGCAGAGAACACTTGTACTGCTGCCCACGCTCCCGATATACCCGACTTGCCGATCAGAGACAGAGCTAGGGTCATTTTTGTATTAATCAATCATTGGAACATCACTATCCCTAGTACAGGATGAGTTCAGTACGATACCTGATAACAGTGGGAAATGTCTCGGCAGAGAACACTTGTACTGCTGCCCACGCTCCCGATATACCCGACTTGCCGATCAGAGACAGCGCTAGGGTCATTTTTGATCATTGGAACATCACTATCCCTACAGGATGAGGTCGATACCTGATAACAGTGGGAAATGGCATGTCTTTTACCGACTTGGCATGTCTTTTACATGACCTGCAAGTCAAACAGAAATAGAACCAAAATGTGAAAGTTATTAGTAACAAAATACATTTAACAAACATTATTAACATTAGCAGCTGCCATCACAAGTTTGTTGAAACAAACCTCGGTATTCCATGAAACAATTTCAGTGCTCATATGTACACATGCACCTACCCTCCTCTATCTCTTCTCCCCACACTCACAGAGTAAAAGTATAGTTTGTTTTGTTCAACAACACCACTATAAAGCACAATGACTTCTTAATCACCAGCTTTTGGATGTGAAACATTTGGTAATTCTGACATTGTCTTTTATATGCATCATCCCTCAGACAGGATAGCACATACCATGGCCTTTGATATACCAGTTGTGGTGCACTGGCAAGAACGAGAAGAGGATTGATGACAGATCGACCATGCATCAGGCGAGCACTTTACCACTGGACTATGTCCCGTCACTCACACACAAAGTAAGTAAAACAAAATTTTCTTTTATTTAACTACACCACTAGAGCACATTGATTTATTAATCTTCAGCTATTGGATGTCAAACATTTGGTTATTCTGACATATAGTCTTAGAAAGGAAACCCGCTACATTTTTCCATTAGTACAGTACGTGAACCAACCATAATTGCGTCTAGACGGCGACTCCGACCAAGCTAGATGGCGTCTAGACTAGTTGGGGAAAAAATTGAAAAATTCCTGTTAGACGGTTGATAGGTGGTCACTGCGAACGTGCATGAGCTACTTGATTTGAGCCTCTGACCTTTTTCTTGTTGTCAGTTACACTATGTTATGAATTAAAAAAAAAAAATTATATATTTATTTTTCGTGGGGTTTTTTTCCTTCAAAATCGCGATATACGTGTTTACAAGGCATTCGCACTACACTGAAAATAATAACTAAATAATACATTTATACTGACCATTAACCTTTATAAATCGTTCAAAGGGAAACGATTACAATAAGCAAACAATAAAAAGGAGTGTATGGAGAAGGGAGAGTTCTTCGGTTTACTAACAAAATTGAAATCGAGGGATAAAGGGGGAAAAGAAAGAATAAGCTTGGTTTTGCGTATGTGATATTTGGCACAGCAGGAAAGTTCATTTTATTTGTGCGGGGAAGTCGAATCTGTTTTTACGTTTACTGTATTTAAAAAAGTAAAATAAATAATAATGAAAACAGAAAGTGAAAACAATAAAATAAAAACATCCATTCATTCATTCATTAAATTCGTTAAATTGGTCAATAATAAAATGTGCCTACAAAACTATGTTTCATTGTATGTTCATCGCCGAATCTACCAACGATCCCAACTATCGCTAATCGTTGGTCCTTTCCTCTGTGAGCTGTCTTGTTAAATAAATGTGTGTTGCCGTGATTTCCAAAAGGCACATGGGTACAGGTTTTATCTGGAGCTGTTGTTGTTTCAGATATATTCTCTCTAGCACCCATTTACCTTTTCATCCACTAACTATACCAATATTACCTGTAAACGTGTACCGCTGATTTGACCAACGATCACAACGAGATCACAACGATCGCGGGTTACATGTCGTTTACG
Organism: Gigantopelta aegis; assembly: GCF_016097555.1. Lineage (NCBI taxonomy): Eukaryota > Metazoa > Mollusca > Gastropoda > Neomphalida > Peltospiridae > Gigantopelta > Gigantopelta aegis. The sequence goes on along the minus strand of NC_054700.1, from coordinate 43,874,578 downwards.
AGCTTTGTTAAATAAATGTGTGTAGGGGTGATTTCCAAAAAGAACTTCGGTACAGGGGCTGTTTGTATTACAGCTATATGTATATTTTCTTTTTCTAGGACTGTCGTTGTTGATATCTCTCTCTACTGTTGTTTGTTTTTTGTGTGTGTATACATTTTTTTCAATGTTAATCCATACAATTTGATTTGGGGAAAATATTCCGGTTTTTTTTAATTACTATTACTTTTTTTAAAGTTTTTTTTTAATGTCAAATATATTTATATGCTAATTTTATCCATTCAATTTGATTTGGGAAAACACCCCATAATGAAATATGCCTCTTTTTTTCCACCAGTAGTCATACATGCACACTAGTGTGTGTTTATACTGCCAACTTTACAAACGATCGCCGGTCTGTGATATGCTTAGTTATATAAATGTGTTTACGTGATTTGCAAAAAGAACCTAGGTTACAGGTTTTATCTGGAGCTGTTTATTTTGCATGTGTATTCTCCACTAATTGTACCAATATCATTATACATGTATGTTTACCGCCGATTTGACCAACGATCACGAGTCGTTTCGTCTGTGAGCTGCTTTGTTAATACGTAAATGTGTGTTGGCGTGATTTCCAAAAGGAACTTTAATATAGGTTGTATCTAGTGCTAGTGCTGTTATTGTTGCGGACCTGGTATAGTTATCCTGTTAATTTGATCCATACAATTTTATTTTGGGAAAACTTCTTAAGATTTATTTCATCCACACTAAATCTTTTACTGGTTTATAATATTTTGATTTATTTTCTTATTTTTTTCAGGCGTTACAATAAGTACAAAAACTAAATAATAAAAGACTACGAAGAAGAATCTGGTATATTTTGGGTAAAATTCCATGTCAGTCCCATTTTTATCCCACGTTATATTACTATCAATGGAATAAATGTTAATATCCTAAAAGGTACCTACATAATAGTCCTCATTCTACCACTTTTCCAGTTACTCTGTTCAAAAGGCCGGAAATGTGACATTTTAACACCTGAAATTCAAACTTTTCTCAAGGAAGCATATTCAGACCGTGAAATACATTTATTTTCATCTCCCAGGCCAATGAACCGACACCATGCCCCCCACCCACTCCACCTCTTTCAAATACACCTCGCGGTCATTGTTATAGGCTATATCCCTCCCCCACCCCACCCCCAAAAAAAATCTAAATATCTCCACTTCAATTTTATTATTTATAAATATGCCCCCCCACCCCCCACCCCCCAATGTTAGTACATACCCATGCCTTAGTAGCTGGAACGAGACATAATCCCACTGGCGGAGATCGACCACGATTCTAGACTTAAATGAATGCATCCGAGCAAGGCACAAGACAACTTAATCCTTCCTGCACAGGCAGTAAGAGGACTGCCACTATTCCAAGATTGGATTGGCAAAATGAAGCTTGTTCGTGACCGCACAGTCCTTGCAATATCAAAGCAACAGATAAAAAAACAACAACAAACAAACCAAAAAACAACAACAAACAAACAAATAAAAAACAAAAACAACCCCATATTCAAAATCCAGTTGACAAACTTGTTTTTGTTGGTCTGCATCTGCACATGCACATGTATGCAGGTGTTCATGTGTATTGCATCACAACCAGGTGTACGTACATGTGTTCTTACCATCTCTCCATACAGAGGACTTCTGCACTGACTCTCGAACGATGAGGTTGTGTTCCGAGAACGTGGTGATTTCTCTCCCCCCCCCTCCCCCAGGGGCTGTGCTGCGTACGCTTGGGCCTTGTCCAAGTACTGCATCGAGCACAATGGCGATTCAGCGACTATCGCGCTACTCTAGGGCGTTGACAAGAAGCGATGCTCACCGAGCAGAAGACGAAGGAGGCGACCTAAGACTACGTGGGGGGGGGGGGGTGCTAACTTGGTGGCTCAACCGCCAGGGGCGGCCCCACCTGTTCTGAAGAGGACGAGACCGACAGGGGCGGTGAAGGGTGATCCAAACCCGGTGGCGGTTCATTCTGCGCGGCCGCCCCCACCTACTCAACCGAAGCACTCGCCAGGAGCGGTCCAGGGGGGGCCAAAGCTGTCAGCTCCACTGACAGTGGCGGCCCCTCCTGTAGACGTACCAACGCAGATAGAGACGGGACATGTGGTCATTACTGACCCCCCAGCCAGCCCATCAGCGCCTCCGGTAGTTGTTGCTGTTCCAGCGGCGGTCCAGCGGGAGTCCAAGAGGAGGAAGGTGTCGGCGGCCACCGTACCAAAGACATCCGACCAACCCGACTGGACTCTCGTCTGTGACCAGCTGTCATCAAGGTACCGGGGAGCGGTCATCGGCGACTTCACCGACAGCACGCACCTTAAGGGTCCTTGGAAAGACTATCATTGGCGCCAACTTCCAACCGGACAAGGGAAGTACCAGTTACAGACAGCCCTACACTCGGACCAACTTTATGTGACGGCACAGCAGGACGGACTGTACAGGCAGGGACTCCTGATGCCATCGATGTCCAACGCGACCATTCACCGCATCCTGAAGATGGTACTGCGGGACATCTATCCAGGAGCCATCGACAGAAACATCGCGATGTTGACTGAAGGACTCCCCAACTTCAGGCCTGAGCAGTTCATCACTTCGCCATGAGTCCTGCGACGCCAACCTTAACTAGGACAGGTAACCTCCTTTTTTGGGCTTAGTTGGACTTTAATTTTTTTGGCCGTGATTCAAAATTCTTATGGTTTTTTTGTGTGTTTTTTTATAAATAGTCCAATGCACTTTACTTTGGCGTTCGTTCAGTTGCTCAAATCACCTTAAAACCTTTTAGGCCGAGCAGTCAATTTTACTTTCGGATTTAACTTCTTAGTCCGGACCTGATTGGGGTGCAGGTTATTCTCCAGTAGACTTAGGCTTTTTAGTCCTTACTAAAAAAATTATTCCAAATTCCGCCCACTTCAAACTTAACCCTCCCCTCCCTGTCCCGGACTTAGTCACTGGCGAAAGTCAGAGATTAAGCCCGTGATAGGCGTGCGTGAAACCTTCGTGGTACATATGCACGTAAATACCTTTAAGTAAGTAAGTCCATACAGCCCACCAAAGCAAGTACAAAGCTACACAGCAAAGAGCCATAAAACCATATTGCGTAATGTGTATTCAGTTCAAAGAGCGTGCATGTTCATGTAAAGTACGTAATTCTACAGTATTGTTCTGCTGGCTAACGCTTGGTGCCTGTGTTAAAGGTTATATAGTAGGAGAGGAAGGGGAATTGCGATGGACTGAAATATGCCATACATTTAGTCTAATTCAGTCAAACAAGTGTACACTAGATTAAAAGTTGGGCACAAATTTAGAAGGTTCACCAAAAATAAAAATGCAGACAGTGGTCTCAAATTTTGTTCGTCAATACCGGTAAGAACCAAAATTGTTCTGAATGTGCAATTTAAATATGACTTGACCTGACTGAAATTTTAAACGGAGTGCTTTCATAATCAGGTTAGGTCAGGTCATAGGGTTTAATGTGCTCATTCAGAGCAAGCTGTTTTAGCGCACGCCTGTCATGGGCACAGGTGCCGGCCTCAGCTGACTCCTCCGTCCAGGACAGTAAAGGGTTGGGGTGGGTGTCCCATAAGAACAGCACCTTATAAAACCTGTATCCAAGATCCTTTAGGAAACTCACATTAATTAAACAAAACAGCTCGCAGACGAAATGATGGTTCGGATCGTTGGACAAATCGGCCTTAAATATGATATTGGTACAGCTAGAGGAGAAAAGGTAAATGGTGGCTAGAGAGAATATTCTTGCAACAACAACAACAGCCCCAGATACAACCTCTACCGAAGTTCCTTTTGGAAATCACGCCAACTCTCATATTGACAAATCAGCACACAAACAACCGGCGATCGTTGGGATCATTGGTCAAATCGACGGTAAACAGAATGATATTGGTACAGCTAGTGAAAAGGTAAATGTGGTTAGATATAACGTATTTGCAGCAACAACATCCCCATATAAAACCTCTTCCAGGCACGTGTAGCATACACCCCTCCCACTTGTGGACGAATATGTACGGGTTTTTTTTGTTTTTGTTTTTTTGTCCTATATTTAAATAAAGGTTTTTTAAAATTTGCTTGTGTCCCCTCCCCCACTAGAGACTGAGCCCCCTCCATTAGAGATTGTGCTCCAAACCCCCACACCCAGATATTGTTACCACCTGCCTGCGTACCCAAGCTCCTATCAAAAATCACTCCCAACGCATTTTTATATTAACAAAGCAGTTCCTAGACGAAACGACTAACGATCATTTGTTAGATCGGCGATAAACATAAATGTATAATGATATTGGTACAGACAGTGAAGAAAATGTAAATGGGGCCCAGAGGGAATATATCCACAATAAAAACAGCCTCAAATAAAACCTGTATTCAAGTTCCTTTTGGAAATCTATTAACAAAGCAACTTGCAGACCCGCAATCGTTTGGGCCGTTGGTAAATTCAGCCGCAAACATGATATTGCAGGCGCGTGTGCACAGGGGTATGCTTCAGGGCCTACCCTCCTCCCCCTTCCCGAATTTTCTTTTTAAAAATAATTTTCTGCACATACGCCTTTTTACATTGTTTTGTAACCCCCACCCCCCATAAACGTAGCTCGCCAGTTTAGACACCCCCCCCCCCCTCTTCTAACATTATTTCATACGTGCCTGCATTGGCAAAAACAGAAAAAGAAAAAAAGAAACGAATTTAAAAAAACACCCTAAATAATTATATATGTAAGAATAATACAAATAAAATGAAGTTTTTGTTAGCCGCTTGTGACAGACTTCACGTAGGCAAGCCACATGCACATTTATTTGTCGATTTCACTTCTTTTCTTTCAAAACTGCAGTACCCCCCCCCCCCCCAACCTCCTTTTCCTTTATTACTACTAATAGTTTTCCTTTTTCAGCAATCTACAAAGGTTGTCAGTCAGTTAAATTACATCATGTGTTTGGTTTTAAAATTTATTATAGTCAATATAGAGTGAATGATTGAAGGTGCCAATCGGAATATATCAATATCATAAGTTTTAGGATAATAATTTAGTTATTCTGCTTTTAAAAAATATGTCAACGCTGCGGTATAAAAGTTTTTTTTTTTTTTTTTTTTTTTTTTTTTAAATTAAATTAAATTAAATTTATAACATATCAGCAGTTGATAACAACCGACAAATAAAGAGGTCACAGATTCGCAGCAAAGTGACCGGTGCGAATTTGCAGAATCGCAGCAAGTTGTTACTGGTGTGGAACAAAATAGTCTGATAGCTAATTTGGTTTTAAACATCCGTCCCTCAAACCACCCCGTCCACTCCCCATTTTTTTTTTAAATCGGCGGCACATCGAAAAGTCAAACTGATCAAACTGATCCCCATCATATATAATGATGCTTCCACAGCTGACGCAAGTTGCACGTGAGTCAGTTTCACAATTTATTTATTTTTAAAAATTGGGGTTTCACTTTTATGACTTGAAGCTGTTAATAACAATGTGCATGTAAACATGGGTCAATATAATAATAATGAATAGTTCTATGCATTGGATGAAGTGCAAACGTAATTCTTGATGAAATAAAAGTTTTACAAAATTGCCGATCCACCGATTGGCGAATTGTTTAAAAAAAATTGTTTCTTCTATGACCGCCGAAACCACCAAGCCGACCGCCGATATTGCCACTTTGGTTGGTCCGCGTACTGTAGCAAGAGATCTTTTATATGCACCATCCCACAGACAGGATAGTACATACCACAGCCTTTGATATACCAGTCGTGGTGCACTGGCTGGAACGAGAAATAGCCCAATGGGCCTACCGATGTGGATCGATCCCAAACCGACCGCACATCAAGCGAGCGCTTTACCACTGGGCTACATCCCGCCACTCACACACACACAGTAAGTCAAATGCATGTTAATAACACTATCAACTGATCATGACCAGCACATTGATCAAAACTGACCCGTTAAATCCAGCACGAGGATGGAGAAGCAGAACAGGCCAGCTGTAAACATCAGAGTCGTCGTGGTGACACGGCGTCCCAGCCGGTTATTAAAAGCAACGACAAATATGAGCGCCGGAATTTCCACCAGTCCCGACAGGAAGACATTGAGGTAGCGATTGCCAGACAGGTTTTTAGCATTGAAACTTAGTCCGTAATAAACTGAACTGGACACAAACCTTAAAAAAAAGAAAGAAAAAAGAAGAAACTTTAATGGAAGAAATGGAATACACTATTTAACAGTAAACCATTAATACTGCGTAGATTAACTAGATTTTCAATTAGTATCCAATGGCAAAGACAGGATTTTATATTTGGGAGTAGGATGCTCACACTGTGTATGAGTCAGCTAATTCCCACTTTTACATGTGCTATGTGGCAACAGGCAACTATAAAAGGTGGGGGGAAGAGGTGTGATTGGGTGGGTGGGGGGAGCAGTGTTAGTATCAAACTTCACATCACCTAAAAAAAATTGACTGCTAATGAAATAATTTATTTTTCGTTATTAAATTTCAATTTTAATACAGTACCATGATCAATATACATAAAAGTTGCAGAAAGTTTTATATTAAAGCTAAATTTGTAATCATAATGAATTTTAACTTACCATCCATATATAAGAATTAAACTTCCTCTCGTGAGCCTCCAAGAGGAAAATAAATGGCAGTATGAATACTTTCTTTGCTTTTCTTTCTTGTATTGTTCTCGCTAAAATCAGAACAATAAATTACTCAGTGCAAATGAAGACCCTATTTAAAAAAAACATTCATAAAAAGAAATATTGGTCACATTTAAATTACAAAATATCTCAGTAATCATTTCATCATTTCAGTACAGTAGAATTATATTTATCACCATAATTTCATTTTATTTAAAAAAAAAAAACTAAAACAAGAAAACCCACACAAGGCTTAGCATAAAAATATATCTGAACAGATTTTATGTGAGGACATCACAAATATACACAGATGATAAAGCGATTAAAGGTGAAACTGCAGAATTTGTACTTGGTACAAGACCACTTGACAGGATTGTGCTCCACACATGCTGTCAGCTACTATACAGAGATGAAAATAACTTACAAAAACAACACCGTGTGGGCTAATCATCGCTTTCAGTAGACGATCAGACCTCAAAGTTCAGAAATTACGATTATAAATATTATAGAAATCATCTGTTTCCGCCAATTCTCAGAAATATCCATTTAAAAGATAATTGAGAGGAGTGATTAATTGCTCCCCTAACTTAGCTGATATAGAGCCATTTAAGGTATTACCATATTGATACTATATAAATTCACATACCGGTACTAAGGGGAGCTAGAAATTACACTCAGGTGAGTGAAGGAAAGCGAAAATTATACCGTGTACCTGAAATGGTGGAATTTACACTATTAACCACAAACCTCCACAAACTGCCTCAGCTGTGAGAAATCGGGAACTGGTCGGCCATTGAACGTGGCCATGTCTGTTATTATTCTGCTGGCTTCTTTAAACTGTCCCCGGTTGAGAAGCCATCTTGGGCTTTCTGGTATAAACCTGAAAAACAGACCTTTTAAAATGATGGCTGCTTGATATTATGAAAGAGTAAGCACTTTACTATCCTCTATATACTGAAGTTCATAACAAGATCCTGTCACAGTAGGCCTATATAAATCTGGATTCCAGTATTATTTTGTCAGGAAATACAAATTATTCTATACATCAGATTGAAACAAGAATTCTGAGAGGAATACTGCTAAAATAATATTCCCTATGGGGCCCTATACTTGTTCATATCTCCCAAGTTCAGGGCAGACATGGATTAATTAATTCCATTTTGACAGAATTATGGCCCTTGAATAAATTACCATTATATACATAACAGTCAAATTTTATCTAGCTATAATTCTGTCAGAAATGGGTAAATCCCTATGATAAAGCTCAATACCTTAAGGAATTACAAAAATAAACATCTGGAAAACTACATGCTGGAGAGAAGGATGGTGAAAAAATCTATAGTCCTCTCAAGTCGGACAGGCAGGGGACTGATTATAGTTAAAGCTATACAGAGGTTTCAGGAATACTTAACCTGACCTCTGGCATTACCCCCTCCCCCCTTCCCTGACCTTTACATGGGTTGGTCTTAACATCCCAACAGCCATCAATTGGCTAAAATCTTCCAATGAGCCAAGTACCGGTACACCCTGATCTGGTCACATGATAGCTACTTCTTTCTTTCGCATTTGCTCTTACAGTTCGAAATTCCTTTTCATTTGCTGTCACTAAGCCAAGTTATTTTCTTTCTGTGTGGTTTTAACACATACCTAATAGTGTCTTTTGTTTATCTATATCTAATTTTGGTCCAATTGATTTTATTTTCGCAGTGCTTATTAATTGTGAGTGTATGACAAGAAATATTATCTTTATGTGTCGTGTCTGAGCACAATCTTGTATTAATAACAATTTTATGGTACTAAATATGGTTTAGATCCATGTCATGACATCCACCAATATACACAGTGATAGAAATAATCAGAATTTTTCATTTGTCCACCAAACAAGTTCATTGCAAAATCTACTTGTCCAGTAATATTTTCACTTGTCAAATGTCTTGTCTTATTCAAGTACAAGAACTGTATTTTTGCTCAAAATAAAACTGCATTGAACATTTTACTTGTCCACTGGACAACCACTGAGGTATATTTTGCTTGTTCCCGAGCACATTTTCACTTATCAGTAAAAAAACAAAAAAGTACAAACGGACAAGTGCTTATTTCAAACAGTGATACAAGCTGTAAATTCTGTCTACATTCCGTCTTACGTACCACCAAGAGAACACCAAGAAAAGACTCGAAGCTGACGTTGCCATGGTGAGATGACGCCAGTCTCGCAGGAAGAATGCCCACAGGGCCAGAGTCATGAGACCAACAGCCCAGAACCCAACACAGCCACAAAATGTCCGCCAACTCGGGGTGACAAACTCCAGAGGCAGGACAAAGTTGACAACCAGAGTACCTGGTGAAATATAGACAGAAATAATTTTTAAAATAATATTTACAATCACATTAAAGGGACATTCCTGAGTTTGCTGTATTGTAAAATGTTTCCAACTAATAAAATGTTTCTATAATAAAACTTACATGCTAAATATATTTTCATATTTAGAATATCAGTGGCTGTATATTCAATGTTTTTCTGGTCATCTTAATATTTGTAAGAAGCCCAAACTGGATTTTGTCTTCAAATAATTTGGTACGTACGAAAAAAAATTATTTTAGGAAATAAAATTAAATTTAACCTAGTACAAATACTAGAATGATCAGAAACACGTTTAATTTACAACCACTAATATTTTATGCAGAAAAATATATTTGATATGTAATTACAGTCATCAAAAAGTCTCTGTTAGTCAATAACATCTTAAAAATTGCAGCAAACTCAGGAATGTCCCTTTAATATGTGAATGTGTTAATAAATATCATTACAAAGAATTATAAACAATTTAATGAAATTCATTACACATCTCTAACAATTGACAGAAACCGTTTGTGGTTTGTAGGAATGATATTTGAAGAAAGCGCTGGCTCATATGGAAACTTTCTAAGACACAATGTTAAAAATGTGTTTTGTTTAACGACTCTACTAAAGCACATTGATTAATTAATCATCGGATGTCAAACATTTGGTATTTCTGATACGTAGTCATCAGAGGAAATTTGCTATACATTTTTTGTAATGCAGTGAGGGATCTTTTATATGCACTTTCCCACAGACAGGAAAGCATATACCACAGCCTTTGACCAGTTGTGGTGCACTTGTTGGAATGACAAACAACCCAATCAGTTGAATGGATCCACCGAGGTTCGATCCTGCAAAGCATGCACCTCAAATGAGCACATAACTGACTGAGCTAAATCTGGCCCTTTCTAAGACAAAGTATTCTAAGTCAAAAGTATATATACATGTATGTACAGGGTTGAAGCTAGACTAAACAAGGAACAACTTAGGAAATATTGGAAGTGAAAAAATCAGGCCATTCCATTAATTCTTGTTTTGTTTTTTATATTATTACAGTATAATACACGGAAACACATTATAATTCAGATATATATATATACCTGATGCTTAAATGAAATGACCCACCATGGTACACGAACACACATTATAATACAGATATATATATACCTCATGTTTAAATGAAATGACCCACCATGATACACGAACACACATTATAATATAGATATATATACCTCATGTTTAAATGAAATGACCCACCATGATACACGAAAACACATTATAATATAGATATATATACCTCATGTTTAAATGAAATGACCCACCATGATAATATAGATATATATACCTCATGTTTAAATGAAATGACCCACCATGATACATGAAAACACATTATAATATAGATATATATACCTCATGTTTAAATGAAATTATCACCATATCGTACTATATTTTACATAGAAAATTATCGTTGGTCAAGTAACTATATTTCATCCACGATTTTCACAAGCGACAAACCTCCAACAAGAGCTCCGATGAGAACCCGCAGAGCAGCATACACCTGCCAGGACGTGACGAACGCGCTGCTGAACCACACAATCAGCAGCAGGATGTATTCAGCAAAGAGAATCCTGCGTCGACCAAACATGTCCGCCAGCTGCCCTGTAATGAGTGCACCGACCAGCACGCCAACCATTTGTAGAGAGATGATCAGATCGGGAATGTAGTCCGCACCACACATCAGTCGCCACTGTCAACAAATAACATTATGTTAATACATGTATCAGTGGTCGGATCCAGAAAATCCATTTTGGGGGGGGGGGGGGGGGGGCAGTGACATGAGGTGGAATGCCAAGGGAACTTTGGGGGAGGTTTGGAGGGGGATTGTAAAAAAAAATGAAAATTAATTAATACAGAATAAAATTATAACTATCGCCACATTTAGGTGGGGGGGGGGGGGTGGGGGGCCCTAGATCCACCTCTGCATATATCTTATTAGAAACTCCCCGCTGTTATACAAATTACACTATTCTGATTGGACGACATCACTATAAAAAAAAACACGTTATCTTTCGATATACATGTGTGTATCATTGGGACATCATTGCATAAAGCAGGTCATGGAATGGACGTTACAACTAGATTTATGTGTATTTTTAATCAAATAGAAGTGTTGTTTGTAAATATAAGAATAGTTTGTAATTATTTTTTATTATTTATTGATGTATAACAGTCACAAATTTACTATAAAATACAACTGGTAACATCAATAAATTCACTAAAAAGAACAAACAATTCTTCTATACTAGTAAATAAAGTACTGAAATAACTTCAAAAACAGATGCTACACTTAAGCCAAAACAGAATCAATAAAAAAAAAGATAGAAAAACCAAATACAAAAAACATTAAACATTATTAGAGTTCCGTAGCCCACCTTGGAGATGAGGAATCATCTAAAAACAAAAATACAGCACTCAACACAATGGGGGAAAAAGAATCACTAAAATTAACAAGATTACAGAACTCAACACAATAACAATGGATGTTAAAGAATAAAAAAAACATAACAAATATTTAAAAGTAATCGACTCAACAATGAAACTGAAGGAATCGTTAAAAACATCAATACAGAACACATCCCACTAACAACGGAGGTTTGGGAATGACAATAATATAACAGAACTCACTTTACTAAGCAAAACAATACTGTAACAGAAGTCAACTCACTATGAAGGTTAAGGAATCATAATTATTTTTATATACAATTCACCTCATTAACAATAGAGGTTAAAGAATCATTCCACTAAAACTCACCTAACAATAGAGGTCAAGGAATCATTGAAAACTCATATCATTAACAAAGGAGGTTAAGGAATAATTAAAAAAATAGAACTCACCTCACTAACAATGGAGGTGAAGGAATCATTGAAAACAACATTGGGATGGACTGCTCCACTCGTGAGACAGACGCTGTCATTTACACCATTTGACACAGCTGTTTCCTTGGTAACCGAGCCACTGACGTTAACACTGGCCTGTCCAATGGTGGCCGAAGGACTGGCGGAGGTGAAGATGGGGAGGAGCATGGCCCACGCTAGAGGGGTCTCAAACATGGAGACCAGAATGAACACACGTCTCTGGTACGGCCCGAATGGCCGGATCTGGGTGAGAATCTCTTCGTAGTCTGACATCCTTGATGTCTGTAGGTAACGTCAGAAAAGAACAACACGTGTGGAGAACTGCATTATTCTGGGAAGACAAGAAAAAGGAACAAATTTAGTTTTATTCATATTTATTTACCATCAAATATTTATAAGATATTAAACAAGCTTCCATTTCATATCATGTTATAATGTCCTTCATGAAACAATTTTCAGTTGTCACAAGCTTTAGCAAGTGACAATGAAAATTATTCCACGAGGGACATAAATAATGAAATGGTAGCCAGTTTAATATCCTATTTATTACCCAATAATCGATTTTGATTTATATCACTAAACTCGTTTTATTAACATTTCGGTAAGGTTGTACTGTGCCAGTCTCATGACATCATTGTATGACGTCGAGGTATCACGTCCCACTTGATGTTCTAGGTTGACGTAACACTTTGATATGTACCAAGATATTTTTATCCATATGGGTAATAATAAATTGCAGTATTAGGATTGGTCAGCTGGCAAATGTCTACCGTTTGTTAAAGCTTCTCTTTACATTGTAAAAATACAAATATTTCATATGCAAAGATGAGAGATATGCAATAAATGAGATATTTCTAAGGCACAAATTCCATTTGTCAATAGTCTGCATACATGTATTAAGTAATCCATAATGCAAAATTGACATCAATCACTTTCTATACAAATAGGTTGAGTACATTCGGATTCCATTTATGCCTCCTACATACGTGTGTGCATGTTCAATAACTCAATGCATTATGGATTATATATACTGATTACCGGGTACAGATAAAAAAGTTAAAAGTTTGTTTTGTTTAATGACACCACTAGAGCACATTGATTAATTAATCATCAGCTATTGGATGTCAAACATTTGGTAATTCTGACACATAGTCATCGGAGGAAACCTGCTACATGTTTCCTAATGCAGCAAGGATCTTTTATGTGCACTTTCCCACAGACAAGAAAGCACATACCACGGCCTTTGACCAGTTGTGGTGCACTGGTTGGGATGAGGAGATTACAGAAAAATGGGATTTTGTGCCTAAAATGCTAACAGAGATGAAATGCAAAGAAAGGAACATATTTAAAATATTCATTACATTGTATAAATAATCAACATGCATTCAAAGTAGAAGTGACTTTTTTCTTTCTTTTTAACCACTATACCAAATCAGGGCTCACCCTGTCCATTGTTATAGCAGCTACATTTTGTTTTAGGCTAATAAACTTTTCAATAAATTAACCACATACATATTAATAATTTTCAGGGAAATACTTTACATATCTGAAAATTGGCTGAACCGAAACTGCAAATGTACAACTAACGGTAGGCCTACAACAGCTGCGTTTAAACAACTTGCCGAAGTGTCGGTAAAACTACAAATTGCATCATGGGACACTGATGACCTAAGGGAGGAATTTTTTGTTTTTTGTTATGTCTATGGGGTTGTTGTTTTTGTTTTACTTTTTTGGGGAAGGGGAGTTGAGGATTTTTTTGGTGTTGTCTATTTTTAATTAACAAATTATTACATTTTATTTCATGGATAGTAGCTAATTAATGAGCATGCTTTTCTTCCAACCTGTACGTGACACCTAAAATTTAGGAATTGCACGGTCTCCATACATCTTTATTATATGTGCTGAAATCCTTGCCATTATTATTAGAAATAATCCAACTATTAAAGGTGTAAATATAGATGGCGAAGAATATTTAATATCACAATATTCGGACAATACAAGTTTCATTCTAGATGGATCCTCCCCCCCCCCCCCAGGTCTAAAAATAAACTATTCTAAATCAAAAGCCATTTGGATAGGAATTTAAAAGTTTTCTAAAGACGTTTACCACCATACTAGATGGTAATTAGATTGGAGCATAATACAATTCAGTTTACTTGGTATAAAATTCCCAGTTAATTTAGAAAATATTATTAACTTATAATTATGCCTCTAAGCTAATAGAAAATCAAATACAAAATTTCTTAAAATTGTGGTCTGTTAGAAAATTAACAGCCTTAGGAAAAATAACGGTACTTAAAACATTCATAATACCCCAAATAACGCATCTTTTAATTTCCTTACCAAATCCAGGAGAGATGTTGTTTAAAAAAATTAATACACTATTCTTTAAATTTGTTTGGCAGAACAAGCCCAAAAAATTAAAGAGCGATTTAATAACTCAAGATTATAAAGAAGAAGGCCTTAAAATGCCAAATTTAAATTTTTTTATGACTGCTTTAAAATGTTAATGGGTACGAAGATTGTTTATAAATAATTCAAAGTGGGTAAACCTTTTTAAAATCTGCTACAAGTATATCAATACATGAGCTAACAATATACGGAGACTATTTTATAATGATGAAAATCAAGAAAATGTCAAATATGTTTTGGAGAGACACATACTAGTTAGTTGGTTAATGCTAGACAAAAAACATAACCCGCAAACTGTAGATGAAGGCACGAACATCTGGCACAACACTGACATACTTGTTGATAAAAATCATTTATATACAAACGTTTTGTCAGCAAAGGTATTGTTTTTATAAATGACCTATTTGATGTTCATGGTGATATTTTATCATATGAACAGATACCGTACAAAAAATGTACCATGTAACCACAAATCTTATTATTTATGTTTCGTTAATAAAAGCTGTTAAATCATACATACATTGTATATAACTTAGAACATTTAACAGACGACAGTTTTAGAGCACAAAATAATCCCATTCTTCCTTTTAAATTAAACGTTTTGTTAAAAAAGCAAACAGGATGTAAGGACATGTACGATTTGATAAATTATAAATCCATAACTCCTAAAGCACAAACAAAATATGCACAAAAAGGATTTATTATTGACACGAGTGATTGGAAAAGGTACTATATATTACATTTTCAGTGCATGAACGATTCAACTTTATTATGGTTTCAATATAAAATAGTCCATAGAATTTTAACCACTAACATTTTTGCACATGATTCACTATGTTGATTCAAGTATGTGTAATTTTGTACCAATTACCCAGAAATCATAAAACATCTATTCTTTGAGTGTAATAAGGTAAAGAATTTATGGGAATCAGTACAAACCTGGATACTGACTAAGTCAGGAGTTAGAATCAGTTTTAATAAAACTATGATTATGTTTGGTATGATTAATGATGAAAATGATGTCTTTTTAAACTGGCTAATTATTAACATAAAATACTGTGTCTTGTACAAAATTTCAGAATAAAGCTTTAGAAATCAACTCTGTAAAAAACATGCTTAAGAAAAAATATGAAATAAAAAGATTTATTCTGTATAAAAGTTGTAATTACGAAACATTTAACAAAGTATGGGCTCCATGGTTTAATCTTTTCGATAATAATTAAAAGCCTTGCACACAATATACTTTAGCATAAATGTTCACATGATTGTTTTACTGAATTACCTGTTTTGAGACAAGGGAAAAACAGGCACTCATGGACAACAATCATTAACAATGACGGTGATTTTTCTTCTTTTCTGCAGCATTATTATGTTGCTCTATATTTTTCTCCTGCTTCCTCTTTTCTTTCACTCTTTTTAAAAAAAATCCCAAATCAGAAAAAGACATGTATATAAACTGTTGCTTTAATGTGTCATGTTATTTTGTCAAATGTATATGTACAGCAGTGAATCAGGGCCCCAACCCTGACACTGCTATTGCGATCTGGGGTAATAAATATTTAATAAATATTTTTTTTATTTTTTTTAAAACACACACACAAATATTTTAAAAAAATAAAATAAATAAATGCATTTTGGTCAATTCCTAGAGCAAGTTTTCACAAGTCAGTGGGTGGCTGTATGACCACTACACCACCTTCTCTCTCTCAGTAATAACTAACCACTAACCCACTGTACTGGACAGACAGCCCAGATAGCTGATATGCATGTATGTGCCCAGGATAGTGTACTTGAACCTTAATTGGATATATAAGCATGAAAATACATTGAACTGAACATCATTTAAATGTATGTATGTTCTGACCAGCAACAAAAAATGTGGCCATAATACATGTACTTGCCTTTTATTGACAGTCCTCAAAAACAAATAAAAGTTAGTTTGTTTTGTTTAACGACACCACTGGAGCACATTGATTCATTTATCATTGGCTATTGGATGTCAGAGAGTTGGTAATTTCGACACATAGTCTTAGAGAAAAAACATGCCATATTTTTGCATTAGTAGCAAGGGATCTTTTATATGCACCAGCCCATAGATACATGTAGAACAGCACATACCACGTCCTTTGATATACCAGTCGTGGTGCACTGGCTGGAATGAGAAATAGCCCAATGGGCCCACTGACGGGGATCAATCCCAGACCAACCATGCATCAAACGGACGCTTTACCACTGGGCTATGTCAACCCGCCCTCAAAACCAAATATGACCAACAATAACTTCAATAACAAGGGCAGGATGCAACTCAGTGGTAAAGAGCTCGCTTGAATCGTGGTCAGTCTGGGATCAATCCCCATTAATGGGCCCATTGAGCTACTTCTCATTCCAGCCAGTGCACCACAACTGGTATATCAAAGGCTGTGGTATGTGCCATCCTGTCTGTGGGATGGTGCATATAAAAAGATCCCTTGATACTAATGGAAAAATGTAGTGGGTTTCCTCTCTAAGACTATACGTCAAAATTACAAAATCTTTGACATCCAATAGCCAATGATTAATAAATCAATGTGTTCTAGTGGTGTCGTTAAACAACACAAACTAACTTTAATAACAAGGGGCATTTCACAAGCACTAACCCAGATACTGGTAGTACATATATGAACCAGTTGTTGAAAGTTTTTCTCTCAAAATAAGCATTCTGAGAGTACTATTAAAACAATACATCCCCTATCACACTTTTTTTTTTGTATCTCCTAAATTCAAGGGCCATAACTCTATGAAAAAAATTGCAAATCACCATGAAAGTCAAACCTGATCTGTAACAGTATATGATAAAACTACCGTATACACAAAATTTCAGCTCAATATCTTGGGGCCTTGTAAAAAAGGTTCAAGGGCCATAACTCTGTCAAAAAATGGGCCAATCCTCATAAAAGTTGAACTTGATATGTAACTCTATATGATAAAGTTATATAAAACAATACACCTCAATATACTGAGGTATTATGGGGGAAAAGTACAGAAAACTATATGTGGGACAAACAGACAGACGAAACCTATAGGTAGCACTATACCAATTAATTTCCGGCTGGGTCGAAGTTCGAGGTGCACCGAACTTTTGATAGAGAAGTTAACACCACAAGTCCTGTGATTGGTTATAAATGTGAGTGTGTTGGTTGTAAAAAAAAATAGTTTCATCTGGGCTAAAAATGTATACAATTTTAATTCATCTAGTACCACTGTGTCAAGTAGCCTTGTGCTTGGAACATGTATGGGGGGTACATGTAAAAAAAAGTACTAAAACTTTTTGCGAAACTAGGGGTGTTGTAAAAACATCTGGTTATACCGAAAATGAGCCATGAAAGGTACCATTTTCTGCAGTTAATACTTTGAGGTGGGGTTGTAGTACTGATATTTATGGGTCATAGTTTGGTTGATATATTGCATATAGTGTTTTTAAACACAAACGTTAACATGGTCGCCTATGGGATTTGAATTGGTATAGTCCAACCTATAGTCCCCTCTGGTGGAATCGGTAGTGGTATAATAAGTTTAGATTTCAGAGGTTTCTCATGGGCTGTTTTCAAGAGAATATGAGCTGGATGTAGCTCAGTGGTAAAGCACTCACCTGATGCGCGGTCAGTCTAGGATCAATCCTCATTGGTGGGCACATTGTGCTAATTCTTGCTCTAGCCAGTGCACCACGACTGGTATATCAAAGGCCTGTGATATGTGCTATCATGTCTGTTGGATGGTGCATATAAAAGATCACTTGCTACCAATGGAAAAATGTAGCGGGTTTCCTCTCTAGGACTACATGTCAAAATTACCAAATGTTTGACATCCAACAACTGATGATTAATAAATATACAGAACTTCACATACGTTGTTTTCGCTTCCTATTTATTGCACAAGTTTATTTTGCACAACAATATATACCACGAGACCGTGTAGTGGTCGAGTGGTATGTTCTTTCGCAAAATAAACGAGTGCAATAAATAGGAAGCGAAAACAACATGTGTGAAGTTCTGTATTTATTACATACTTTCATTTGTTTTACAAAAAAGGTTTTCAATTTAACGTCATAACAACACTTTGTTAAATCTATGATCAAAACTCCTTTCATGGATTCATTTAACGTTAAGAATCATACTCTGCAGCAGCCTTGTGTAATGTTTCAAATACAATATGACGTCATTTGTAAATCATATATATGACATAAGTAAATAAAAGGCGCTAACTGCTGTAAAAAGAAAAAGGGAATTCCCCATTTAAAAGTTCTGGTCCATATTGCACATATGTGCGATGCAGAATACATTTATTACACGGTTTCAAAAGGCCTTTATCACTATAGTAAGATTGAATAGGTATGTAATAAATCAATGTACTCTAGTGCTGTCATTAAACAAAACACTCTTAACTTTCATGAGAATACACATAGATTCTCGTAAACATATTTTTATCCGTGAATGTACATACCACCTATGGTACAGTCTATAAAGGGCAGATAGATGAGTCTAGTATAACTGTAAAACATATTTCTCATGCTTTGAGTTCCAGCCAAAGAGTATGGGCCTACATAACAGGTCAGTTTAACACTCGGCAATCATACCGTTATATCAACATGTACTCAAACACCGACATACCTGACAGCCTCAGAGAAACCTGTAATGTGTACATTAACTTACATGCATGCACATGTCTAAGTGTTATCCTAATCATAGACTGTAAATTGTTTAATGACACCACTAGAGCACAATGGATAATTAATCATTGGCTACTGGTCACACTGGCATAGGAAGCGGAAGGGGGAAAGGGAGGCATGTCCCCCTCCCCCAGTTTGTGGGAGCAGCGATTTTTGTATATATTTATACATGTATTTATATATATACATTTGTGTGCCCCCCCCCCCCCCCCCCCCCCCCTCCACACTTTCTAGCACCTTCCTACGCCCGTGCTGGATGTCAAATATATGATGCTTCTGATACATGCTTTATAATCTTTTGAGGAAACATGCTACCTGTTTTCATCAGCAGAAAAGAATCTTTTAAATAAATATATGCACTTTCCCACATACTAGATAGCACATACATGCAGCATGGCCGTTGATATATACCAGTCATGGGGCACTGGTTTAGAAGGCAAAAAACAAAGTGGGTCTGCTGGGGTGGGTGGGGGTGTGGTTGACCCTACAACTAAAACACCTCAGATGTGCATTCTACCAACAAAAGTAACTCTGGGTGGGAGCCGGACCAGACTGCAACCAAGTACCTACCAGCCTTATATCCAATGGCTTAATCACGACACCACCGAGGCCGGTACTGTACATAGCAACAGCTTAGACCTGTGAAAATCTTGGTCTATAGATTATACTGTCCATGTTGGAAACATTCGTCTGTTTAGTATCTTGAACTGATAATAGTAATCTTGAGTGATAATGTACATTGCGCCCAGATTGTCTCTGACCACAGCAGATTATAGTTACTTAAAGGCATATTGTCACAGACCACTGACCTATTTAATGGTCTAACAAAGTATTATTTGAACAAATATAATTTGATTTGTTCCTACATGTACTTTATTCAACCATCTTCATAACCACCATACTCCATTTAATAATGATATTTTGTAAAAATAATTGAATTATGGCAATGGTCCATAATTCAAATATTAAAATTGCCAAGAGGGTTGACTTGGATTTCACTCCATCATGGTTCAGTTACGGTGATGCGATAGCTAGATTTGGTTTCCAACAATTAATGTAATTTTTATTTATTATCAATTTTTAGAGAAATAAGGTCCTTAAATCCATGACAGTATGCCTTTAACTGTAAACCAGGGTTCTGCTTAGTATTTTATGAGAGGTTGAAATATCATGCTCTAGGATGAAATCCATAACAGTTACTATAATAAATAATAAATTATTACACAATATAGAACATTAAATACAACTTGCAGAAACTTTAATGTATTGTTTGGGCCCTTCCAGCACCATCCATGTTGGGTAGAAACTGTGACTATGTTTATATTTGTAATCAGGGGTGGGTAGAGTGCGGATGATTTCCCCCTCCCCTATGGAAAAGAAAGTTTTGCTCCAAAGGAAAAGGTATGAACATGTTATTATCTACCTATCTACCAAACAACAACACAATATAGTGTTTTGATTAGGTTGGGTTTTTTCTTTGTTGTTTTGGGGTGTTTTTTAATTTGTACATTACATAATATCAATTAATGATAACAATAATGTGTGTCAACAAAGAAATAAATATAAAGTGCATTATGAACAGGCACAGCGGAGCAGGGTGGGTCTAGCCCCTCCAATAATTCTGAATCAAAAATATTATTGGTAGTATATCTTAAGGCAGAGATGAATTTTACTTGTAGAATGCAGGAAATTGCATCTCAGGAAATCTAGTTTTCAAACTTTTTACAGCTGTATGTGTTTGAAGTAATACCATTTTAAAAGTACACGTATGACTGAAGATAATATTTATGAAGAAAATTAAATAGAATTTTAATAGAAAAATCAGTTGAACTGAGAAAGCGATCATAAAGTTGAGATTGCAATGTACAATGCAAATTTAAATTTTAAAGAAAAAGCTGATTCAATATGCGCCAAATTACCTCATAAAAACTGCACAATCTTTATATTTTGGACTTAATCTTACTGGACATTCAAAATTCAATAGCACCAGCCTGCTACCGACCCCGGTCAGGCTATAGGCCTACTGCTGCTTTCTTGTACCTGCCAGCATGGATAGGCCATCCTTCCACCCATGCCAAAGCCTTGTCTGGAAGGAGGGGCCTGCGCCTATGACAGGCATGCACTACAACAGCTTACTCTGAATGATTACCTGACTTTCAAATTTTCTGGCAGAGCATGCCCCCAGATCACACACTCAGAAAGGGCACATCACTACCAGTATGACAGCAATAAGCTGAGTCACCACCACCCCTTTAAATATTCTAGATCAGCCACTGGTATTGTGGTACATTCATACACATATCTGGGTTTCTGCCAGAGGGTAAAACGGATATGGTGCCATTACCAATTTTTTTGCAGACATTAGTTTTTAAGTCAACCGTTTGACCAAATTAATGACTCTTATTATTACTGTATGATTTTCTTAACCCTAACCCTAAACCATTTTTCTTTCTGGGGGAAAGCAGGTGTATGCAGTACAGTGAGTCAGTCTGAGTGAGCACACACATTGTTAATGTTCAATTTCATAGAATGAATGAATGAATGAATGAAGAATGAATGAATGAATGAATGAATGAATGTTTCATGACACCCCAGCACAATTCCATAGCACCATACCCAAAAATTGCTTTCTGACAGAAACACTGAATGTGTATGTACTATGTATGAATGACAACAGTACGAAATGACTATAGTGCTAAATGAGCCAATACCATTTTATTAAGGTAGGTACAGTGGGGCCCATAAGATTCCACCCCAAATGACCCCACCCCCAACCCACAAACAAAAAAAGGGGGAACCCAATTTTTACATTTGTCGTATGAAGAAAACACGTGTTAAATTTGTTTAGTGTTCATACTGCTTTTCATTTGGTAACCGATTATTTTTCATCCTTTGCAATGACTCAAACCTCACATATGAAAAAGGTATAAGAAGCATGGTAGTGCCCAGTGTAGTTCATAAAAATAAACTTGAATGTAAATGCACATGTGCATTTACATTCGAGTTTATTTTTATGAACTATGCCCAGTGGAGTGGCCGGAGGTGGGAGGGTTACAGAGGCCATCCCCTATGAGTCAAAACTTTTTTTTAAATATTATATTTTATAAAATCATACATACAGTGATACATACATAGTGTGGCTTGCCCACCATATAATGATATATGGATTGTCACACACCACACACACATATACACAGACACAGATACACACACATATATACACACACACACATAGACACAAACACACATACAGTGATACACACACACACACACACATACATACACACACGCGTCAGTGGTAGTGCCAATGGACCGTGACTCGATCAAAGTCCAAAGAACTAAAAAATGCCCGAGTAGTGTGATCATCATCATGTAGGCCTATCGGCTATCCTACTAACTACTAAACTAGGCTACTGTTTTTTCGAAATAATAATAATAATAAAAGTAAATGTATTCGAATAATAACTTGTGTAAATCACTTTGTCGATCAGTCGTTGGATGAAAATAGTCAGATTACCTTTCACCTCGAGTTCCTGTCATCAACTGACGTTGTTTTTTTCAATCAACAACGTAAACAAAAACATCACATGTTCAGCACGCTGCACCATTTGATGCAATGTGTTACTCGGTTACCGTTCTTTGGTAAGGGAAGATCACTCTTTCGGAATATTTGTTAAAGGTTGACTAGTACTAAATAGAATTCCTTAGGCGACCATATTAACATTCTCGAAAACCAGTACTATAATATACTGAACAACAAAAGAAACGCGTACATTTTAATATACACATTGTTTTGTCATGACGGAATTAATTCGATGCATAGACTGTCAAAATGGGAGTAAGATGTTCACAAGACACTGATAATTTTAACAGACACAAAAACGAATGGGAATTAAACCGAATAATTTTATTCAAATTAAAGAAAACTAAATTAACATTCGCGGTTCTTTTGTTGTTTCGTCTCCTAGTGAGGAAAGAGGTGGGATAGTTCTTCAGAGAGTGGTCTTTGGCGGGTTTTTATCTTTATTTAACCACATTGTCAACAACTACGATACATTGACATTGTCCTCTTTAAATTAAATGGTCATGCAGGGCCTTCCTGAGAACAAGGTTGAGCCCCAATCTAATTAAAATTAGCTCCACTATTACATGTATATCTAAAGACAACCAGTTGGAGCTCATGTCCACCAATCAAAACCTTACTTGCAGAATCCTGCCAGTGATTTAAAAATAATTTGAAAACATTCCGAACGAATACCTTAAAACATGTTTTATTTTATAAAATAAATAATTTGTAATGTAAAAGTGAAGACTGATTTAGTTTTTTTTAATTTTATAAATAAATAAATAAATAATTTTTAATGTAAAATTGAAGACTGATAACCCACCCCGTACGTATTGGTATGGTTCGCTGTACTGCGGCCACTAAAATAGACTCGCCCGATATTTTTAGAATTTGTATGCTCCCAAATAACGTTATAAAAGGCGAAGTGTGATTGGTCAATATTTAAATTATTATTTACAGACGAAATGTTACCTGGACATTGGGGACTACGCAGTGTTGTTAGTTTTAAATCACTGGCAGGATTCTGCAAGTAAGGTTTTGATTGGTGGACATGAGCTCCAACTGGCTGTCTTTAGATCCACATGTAATAGTGGAGCTAATTTTAATTAGATTGGTTGAGCCCCCAAGTGCCATTAATACAGGTCTTCCTTTTCCAAGGGCTAGTAATAGATATTTAATTTTAGGCAGCCCGATCAAATAGCGACCAAAATTAGTAGACCAGAGCATATATATTATAGTTAATTATTTAGAACTGCGCTCAAAATTAAAAAAAAAATTATAAAGTAAATTGGCCCTTTTATTTTATGATTTAGAATTAAAATTCAAAATTGCCCCTTAAATTTCTATCCCGAGTCGGGCCTCTGGCATCCAGAGGCGGGACTTGGGATAGACATGCTCAAAACCTTAGTGGTATAGGAGCATGACAAAAATTTAACAACAACAACAACATTTACTCACCTACCTTTAGGCCTAATTACCGTTAGATTTCCCCTACATTTTGTCCAGACATAAATCTTGAAAAAAACCCTATTATAATGACAGATTTCACATCCTAAATTATAAACATGTCACCGTGGACAAAAAAAGCCTGTAATTTTTCGCCGTCTTTCAAGATGGGTGTAAGCCACCAAACAATGTGACGTATTAATATACAGTACGCGCATAACTCGTTCCATCGGGTGGTACTAAGCACCCATACACCAGAAACCAAAGATTCGTGGGAAAACAAACACACACACACACACACACACACACACACACGCACACAGAGAGAGAGACAGACAGACAGAGACAGAGACAGAGACAGACATTAATACAGCGTATTTGATTTGTTTCTTTTGCTCTCGCTTTTAGGTTTTACCTAGTTAATATTATGTAAAATATCAACCTCGTTTAGTTAATTGGTATTTGTCTCGGCGGGATGGAAGAATGCACGTAATCTGAGAGACAGAGACAGAGACAGACATTAATACAGCGTATTTGATTTGTTTCTTTTGCTCTCGCTTTTAGGTTTTACCTAGTTAATATTATGTAAAATATCAACCTCGTTTAGTTAATTGGTATTTGTCTCGGCGGGATGGAAGAATGCGACGTAATCTGACACGTCATGACATGCGTATGATATAATGCAATCGTGATGACACATTAATTACGTCACATACTTGACTGGCTTCCATCCCTCTTGAAGAGTGTTCCATAATAAAGTAAAATGGCAGACGGCGAGAAATTATAATTATACATGTTTGGGGGTTTTTTGTCCTAGAAAATTTCGGTGAAGTCGATATAGATGACATGGTTACAATCTAGTATGTGGAATCTGTGTCATTGTAATCCTTTTTTTTTCACGATTTCTGTCTTGGCAAAATGTGAGGAATATACAATGTAGTAGGAGAGTAGGAACGTGGTTCGGACTTTAAAGCGTTATGTAATTGTTGAACGGCGCCATATATATATGTATATTATTTTGTAATGGCCACACCTATAGTCCGTCCCACCAAACTACGATTTTTTTAAAAATTACTATTATTAATTTTTTTTTTTCTTTTTTTTTTTTTTATTTTTTTTTTATTATTATTTTTTTTTTTTAGTTTGGCTTTGACGTAGAAGAAAAGTAAAAATATTTTGGAAATAACAAAACAATACTATTGAAAAAAATTGTGTGCAATTTAGAAAACAATCGGCTCAGAAATAAATAACTCAGTAAATTCCATAGTATGAAAAAAGGCGTTCTCTGTGGAAAGGACTATAGGTGGATTAGTATTAGATTAATCCATTATAAGTGTTACAGCGTATTATGGTACTAGTGTATGACAGTGAATAATAGTCTAGATTCGCTCAATAATTTGCAATGTGCATCTGACAAAAATAACAACGCTAAAGTTTATAGTCCTTCCCACAGGGAACGTCTTTTCTTTTCATACTACAGGCCCGAAGCAGGGGGGAGCCCCCCCCCCCCCCCCATATAATTTTGGCTGGGGTTGGGTTTTTCTGTGGGTTTTTTTATAACCTTTACATCTCGACTAAATGTAAAAATTGTAGCGAGATTAACGGATCGATATTAACGGCGAGAGTTACAGTAACGAGCAAATAACCTTTGAATCATGCCCCCGGATCCTCCAAATAACTCGGCGCTCATTCAACTGCCCTCTCCCCCATACCCAAATAATGTCCACCATGCTACGGGCCTGTACTATGGAATTTACTACAAGTTATTTATTACTGACCCAATTGATTTCTAAATTAGAAATAGTTGTCTCTTTTCTTCTTCGTCTTCTTCTTTCTTTTTCTTTCCAAAACATTTTTACTTTTCTTATTACGTTTTGACGTCCAATAGCCGATGATAAGATAAAAAAAAATCAATATGCTCTAGTGGCGTCGTTAAATAAAACAAACTTTACTTTTTCTTCTTACGTGAAACGAAACTGAAATTATTTACAAACAAAAACATTGTTGTAGGAGGATAGGACAGACTAAACATCGTTCGCTGTATTGTTAGTGATGTTTTTGATAGACGTTTTGTTAATTGACAAAGTAACAATATAGCAATGATTAATATATACTTCGCTAGTTTTCTAGCACATGGTATTTTATTATTTTTGCAGAATCGCCGGCATTCTTTATAGTTACTTTTTTACTTTGACAGCTGCCGTTATTTTAGTTGATGTATTACAAGGACAAGTCAAAGAAGCGTTAAGCAAAGGGGTTATAAACACAATTTATGAGCTGTGACCATCAATAGAAATAACTGAACAATACAATGACAAGAAATAGTGTTCAGATTTGATATCAGCAATGTAATTTGTCAGACTTATTTTGACCGGTAACATTGTATTGTCGTCAACTATAAAACTTCTTTTTTTCCGTTACAGAGATAGTTCAAAGTAATTTAGTGTTGCTTAAAATAATCACTTGTGATTAAAGGGACAGACCCTACTGTTTGAACACGAAGGCATATTTTACACCTAGACCCTAGTTTCAACCCGTAGGGACACTAAGTTCGGTTAATTTACAAACCTGTAACAAATTTGGATATAACAGAGTGAAACAAGAGTCTGTGCTATTAAAATACCCTTAAAAATAGACTAAAACGTGATTCCATAACCGTTACTTCTCAGACGTACGTGCGTTTTTAAAAATGTGAAAACACTTCGGTTGTACCGAAATGGATAATCTAAACAATAAAATACAAGTAATATTTGATTTCAGTGATCATAAACGGCTCTAACAGTAAAAAAATATGCCTTAGTGTTTAAAAACTAGGGTCTATTCCTTCAATCTGATTAAAATTAACAGCATTGCGTGGAATTCCATGTCCAGGTGACATTTCATCTATAAATAACAATTTAAGGAAAGGGAACTCTATTAACGTGCCCATATCCAATAAAGGTTCAGGCACGCCTACCACGGGTCCAGCCTCTGACATAGCTAGTGGGTGGTTCCGGGGCAGGAAATAACAATTTAAATATCGACCAATTACACTTCGCCTTTTATAGCGTTACTCGGGAGCATACAAATTCTAAAAAATATCGGGCGAGACTATTTATGCAATAGGTGAACTTGTTGGTCTATTTCAACATTACAAAACAGGGAGAAAAGTGCAGTAATAAACTCTGGATTGTATACTAGTATAAACAGATTTTATGGCTATACCATCACGGGGTTTGTTTCTTTTCGTCTTGAATCATTTCGTATACCCTCGGCATAATCCCGAATGTTTTCAAATTCTTTTCAAATCACTGGTATGATTTTGCAAGTAAGGTTTTGATTGGTCGAATGAAAGGTCAACTGGACACGAGCTCCAACGGTGTGCTGTTAGATCCACATGTAATAGTAATTAACCAGTGGAGCTAATTTTAATCAGATTGGAGGCTCCTTAATTATTGTATGTTATGCCAGGTAGTTTTTCTCTGTGCAGGGGTGGGACGTAGCCCAGTGGTAAAGCATTCGCTTGATGCGCGGTCTGTGTAGGATCGATCCCCGTCGGTGGACCCATTGGGCTATTTCTCGTTCTAGTCAGTGCTCCACAATTGGTGTAACAAAGGCCGTGGTATGTACTATCCTTCTCTGTGGAATGGTGCATATAAAAGATCCCTTGCTGCTAATCGAAAAGAGTAGCCCATGAAGTGGCGACAACGGGTTTCCTCTCTCAATATCTGTGTGGTCCTTTACCATATGTCCGACGCCATATAACCGTAAATAAAATGTGTTGAGGGCGTCGTTAAATATAACATTTCCTTCCTTTTTCTCTATACATGCTTGGTTTAAACAAACGTATTTTTCTGCACATAATGGTCGATGTGTTAAGTCCAAGTTTTGAATACGGTTATTCTGCACAAATAGACAAAATATAGTCCGTGGTCCAGGCTATTGCGTCTTTTCCTGACGTGTGAGGGACAGTGAAAAAGGTCGTAGAAGTAGATGTCATGACTTGGTAGACAACCCACCACGACTGGTATATCAAAGGCCGTGATATGTGCTATCCTGTCTGTGGGATGGTGCATATAAAAGATTCCTTGCTACTAATGGAAAAAATGTATTTAAAACAAATATTGCTTAACGCTAACCTACCCTCCCAAAACAACGGATTTGACCAGATTGGAGCACTGAGTTTTTCGTTATGGAAGGTGAAAATGCCATTTGTATTGTTGGTTTATATGATTATGGATCTCACAATTATTCTACAACTGATAGAGTTTGCAGAATCCGAGCCATGACGACAAAAGGTTTTTGTTTAACGACACCACTAGAGTACATTGATTTGTTAATCATCGCCTATAGGATGGCAAACATTTGGTAATTCTGATATAGTCTTATGGAGGAAACCTGCTAAATTTGTTCCATCAGTAGAAAGTGATCTTTTATATGCACCATCCCACAGACATGATAGCACATACCACGGCTTTTAATATACCAGTCGTGATGCACTGGTTGGAATGATAAATAGCCCAGTTGACCCACCGATGGGGATCCATCCCAAACGGAAGGCAACCGCTTCTCCAAGCGACCAACCAGCCAAGCCAGGCCCTCCGTCTCAACCACCAAAACCGGACATGGAACTATCTGAGCAGTGGTCACTCCAGGCCGGCAAGTTATGCTCAGATAGTGAAGGTCAACCTCGAGGATGTTCGTCAGCTCATCACGCAGCCGAAGCACGCGGCCTTCCAACCGTTGCCAGCAAGCCCGACTGAAGGAGACTACGCTGTTCACAAGGTCACGTTGCGGGATGAACATGGACTCGGCCTCACCATCCGCCGGATGGGATTCTACCACCAAGGTCTGCTAATCCACGAAATGGACAACCTGACCCTCCACCGTGTCATCAAGATTGTTTCCGGGAAAGACTACCGTCCAATAGCCAAGCAGTTAGAAACCTCTCCATACCGGCAATCTTTCCCGCAACTCGACGTTACGAATTTCATCGGGTCTCCGTGACGACATCCTCACCACCAACCTCCTTTGCCTCCGTGAGTATGGACTTAGTCAGACTTTAAATTTTTTCGGCCGTCACTTCAAAAATTTTGTTTATTTTTTTTGTAAACAGTCTGGCACCCTTTATTTTTGGCAGTCCGTCTAAATTGCTCCAAT
Source organism: Gigantopelta aegis (assembly GCF_016097555.1). Taxonomy (NCBI): domain Eukaryota; kingdom Metazoa; phylum Mollusca; class Gastropoda; order Neomphalida; family Peltospiridae; genus Gigantopelta; species Gigantopelta aegis. The sequence continues at coordinate 43,845,383 of NC_054700.1, read as the reverse complement.
CACCTTTAACTTTGGATGAGCAGTCTAATTTTTTGTTTGGCCTCAATTTTAACCGGACATGAGTGTTCTCGACTCTACTAAATTTTTCCAAATTCCGCCCACCTCAAACTTACCCCTCCCCTCCTGCCCCGGAATTGGTCACTGGCGAAGTCAGAGGTTAAATCCGGGGTAGGCGTGCCTGAACCGTAGTTGGATATGGGCACGTTAATACAGTTCCACATCCATCTCAGACCAACCGCGCATCGAGCGAGCGCTTTACCACTGGTCTTCGTCCCGCCCCGCCATGATAAGAAATGCTTTGAAGATAGCTGAAGGTCTGGAAGACCATCTAATAACAAATAGGCAATTACCAAGGTCTGGGCAACCGTTTTCTGGAATGCTAAAGATTTTTCAATGGTTGACAACATACTTAGAAATCTACTATATAGCTGGTGTTTATTATTCGTAATTTGATGATCAAATTGAGACAATCAATCAATGAGTAAAGTTTTGTTTTATTTAACGACGCCACTAGAGCACATTGGTTTTTTATTGTATCATCGGCTATTGGACGTCAAACATATGGTCATTCTGACAATGTTTTTTTTTTTAGAGGAAACCCGCTGTCGCCACATAGGCTACTCTTTTACGACAGGCAGCAAGGGATCTTTTATTTGCACTTCCCGCAGGCAGGGTAGCACAAACCATGGCCTTTGTTGAACCAGTTATGGATTACTGGTTGGTGCAAGTGCTTTACACCTACCCATTGAGCCTTGCGGAGCACTCACTCAGGGTTTGGAGTCGGTATCTGGATTAAAAATCCCATGCCGCGACTGGGATCCGAACCCAGTACCTACCAGCCTGTAGACCGATGGCCTAACCACGACGCCACCGAGGCCGGTTCAATCAGTGAAGAAATACTCTATTCTATTCATAGCAATGTTCCAGTCCACAAGTCCAGGATTTCTCAAACATCTATATATCCGTAACCACCCACCCTACAGCCCAGACACGGCCCCGGGTGATGGTTCTGTTCCCGAATTTTTAATCCTTCGTTCGTGGTACCAGTTTTGAAGATGATGCAGTTTTGAAGGCTCCAAAAGAAGAGTGTCTGAAGGGCCAGACACAAGGATTTTGTTTTGCTCGCATCATTAGATTGAAAAATAAATTGCCCAAACGTATACATGTATTAGCATGTATTAGTATGAGTAAGTTGAGCAAACACCTCCAAGCATTTGTCAGTCCTAGCGGATTGTTATCAAGGTGCATTACATATACATATATCGAATACAATAGCTATTCCGTAACGGCAGTCTTTATTTCCATATTAAAGAATATACAATACTGCAGTGGCGTAGCGTGGGTTGTCAGCGCCCGGGGCAAGGCAAGTATTGCTCCCCCTAACCAGTGGATCGTTAGCACTCCCCGAGTCCCTTTCACCAGTCCCCGGTGGCCCAGCCCACGCTACGCCATTGCTTACATGTATTACTGCTTACTGACCATCAGCACACAAAGGTTTATACACATTACTTATCATAACAGCATTATGTAGAAAGTATTTTGTTTTTTTTTTTTCTGGGTTTCTTTTACTTCCATCCTATTTCTTTTAAGCTATGTAGTTTTTGGGTGTGTGTGGTTTTATTTTGTGGGGTTTTTTGTGGGTTTCTTTTTTTTTTTTTGGGGGGGGGGGGGGGGGGGGGGGTGTTTTGTTTTTGTATTTTTTATGGGTGGAGATTTGTCCCTTTTGTTTTGTTTCTTTGTTTTTACTGTTATCACATTTATTTTAAGCTATGCAGGACTCTGGATCTACACGAGCAAACACCAGTAGAGTATTGCGGTTACACGCTTACTGGGACTTGCGAAGTAGAAATAAAGCTTGTGCGTTTCAAACATTATGTACGAGTCACTTCCTATATTGCACGCTGCTGACAGTCTGTACGGCGCTCGCGACCATCGGCTGTTTCCATCAGACATCTGCAGACTTCCGTTATACACGTACTTGGCCTCGGTTTCGTCATACGACAGATGATACGTGACATCATTCCTAAAAACGTGTAAATCCCGAAATGTCAGGTCCATGGATGTAATCGCGCCCAGATCGGAAAAACCGGACTGGGTGAAGTAGTCTGCTATTAAGTCTGTTGGACAAGATATAGACGTGAAGTCAAGACCATTTCGACTGTAGCACAAAACTGAATTTCCTGAAAATATACAAAACAGTCATCAGATATCTTAATGAGTAGACCGAATAGTTCTGTCCCTGTGAATCTACATTTTATGTTTTATATTTATTGTTTAATTATTTGTCTATTTTTTTTATATTTTTATCTTAGCCTATTTTTGTTTTTTGTTTATTTTCTTGTTTGAAAAAAAATGGCGTTATTGGGTTTTGCCCCTGTTATGTCATGTCATAGGGTTTTACGTGCACATCCAGAACAAGCTGTTGTAGCGCACGCCTGTCGTGGGCACAAGAGCCGGCCTATGACAGGATTTTGCGCCTGAACTCCACGGCTTTAGATATACCAGTCGTGTATAATATTAAGATATTCAGTTATAAAGTTTTTTTCTCGAAACGGTAATCTAGTATATTAGTAGCCTTATTCAACCAATATTTGATAGCATCTACGCCTAATTCATGTGAGATGTTAGTATTTAAACTGACTATATCAAAACTCATAAGTGTATCATTATATTAGCCGTAACGTTATTTGGTAACTATCTATCTATCTATCTATCTATCTATCTACATCCGTCAGACATCTGCAAACTTCCGTTATACATCCATATGAATATAGTCCGTCCCATTCTCCTACAAAAATGTTTTTTGTTTTTTAAAAATAATTTCAGTTTGGTTTGACGTAAGAAGAAACGTAAAAGTGTTTTGGAAATAACAACAACAAAATTGTGTGCAATTTACAAATCAGCAGGCTCAGAAATAAATAACGTATAGTGAATTTAATCGTATAAAAAAGACGTTCCCTGTGGGACGGGCTATAAGTACTAACTATTAACCTCTATCCTGGACAGGCAGTCCTGTTAGCTGAGGTGTATGTGCACAGGACAAAGTGATCGGACCTTTAAACGGACACTCCCTAGTTACGGCTAGTTGTTAACCATTACGGCGTTGTTTTTCGCTATTAAACCCATTTTTTCACAAATAAAATTGCACTTTACTTACCGTTTATTATTTAGAATATACATTTCCATTCACCTGAAGTGTTTTTTGGTAATCCTGGTAATCCTGGTTTTTGTAATAATACAAAATGCATTTTTCGTATTTCATAAAATGGCACGGGCCTCTGAGAAAAAAACGTTGAGCAGACAAGGTCAAATCTATTTTTAGAGGGGATATTCCCATTTCAGTGTCAAACGTTGGTATACCACGTGACCGTTATCATTTTGGTTCGGTTTGTTTTCTCGTGCACGGTTCGCGCAATCAACATCCGATTTGTTGTTGTTCATTTGTGAGATTTTTCTTCACAGTTCGTGAACATTTTCAGTAACAATAAAGTTCAGACAAGTAAGTGTCTCAATACAAAACGTTACAAACTCTTAAAACCAATAATTTTGCTAAGTCTTACGATATCTGGAGAATGGATACAACCAGGACAGAACAGTTGGAACATGTCCAGGAGAGGTGAAAGGAACGCACCCTAAGTCTGTGAAATTTGTCGTGACGTAGGCATTGTTGTGCTTCGATCGACATCTACCGGTGACATCAGAATACTAACTTTCAAAATTATTTCAGACAATTGGGACATGGGGATTCCCATGGTATTTATCGATATAAAACCTGCTTTTTCACTCCATTTGATAAAAACGTGATCTAAGTGTGTTACAGGTTTGTAGATTAACAAAATTATAATTTATTTTCGCTGGATGGAACTAGGGTGTGCGGCTTTAAACGAAAATAAAGTAAAAAAAAAAAAAAAATGAAGACCGTTACCAGAAATTAGCATCGTGTTGTCTCCATAGTACTCGGTTGCTCCGTCAACATCCGCGTGGAATCCTGGGAAGACGGCTGATACGGGCCCCTGCCAGTAAATGTTGAGGCTGTACTCGTCGTTCAACAGGGAGATACCAATCCGCGTCATAGTCGACCCGCGGAACAGAAACATATCTTCAACATCCGCAAAGAACACGGCGGCGGACGTTTCAAACAGGTCCATGCAAGTTCTCTAAAATATAATATACAGTTTCTTACAGAAAATGTGCGTGCGTGCGTCTCTCTCTCTCTCTCTCTCTCTCTCTCTCTCTCTCTCTCTCTCTCCTCTCTCTCTCTCTCTCTCTCTCTCTCTCTCTGTGTGTGTGTGTCGGTGTGTGTATGTTTGATTTTGTAGATATATATGTATGTGTGTGTGTGTGTGTGTGAGAGAGAGAGAGAGAGAGAGAGAGAGAGAGAGAGAGAGAGAGAGAGAGAGAGAGAGAGAGCGCACAGATCAAGAGTACAGAGACAGGTAACAAAATGGACCATCAAAACCAAATGTTACAAAAAAACCCACATATACTTTCAGAAAAGAAATAAGGGAACACTTGTAATTGTAAACCAAACTTAGCCACCATTAGCATCATAATGCCTGTATGAAGTGGTTAGAAAGATCTATCGTGGAACTGAATGCTAGTAATGTGATATTAAATGTCACTATTGATGAGTTTTGGTTGCAGTCACTCTTTCTTGAAAGTGTTTGTGTGATCTCTTATTTCTTTCCATCAGTATACAGTAGAATTTCGTTGAGTCGAACTCAGAAGGGTCGAATACACCGTAACGCTCGAACCAAAAATGAAGTCCCGAGTTGACCAAATGGATAGGTCGATCTACCCGATGGGTCGAACATTTTCTCGAGCACAGACAGGGTTCAAGCCAACGGGATTCAACTGTATATCATAAATCTTACACTCGTACATATTACAATAAAAAACAATTTCAAAGTGCACACACCTTTTCATAGTAGTTGGTTTGTAAGAGAGGAACCATCCGTCTGGAGTGGGTGTAACTGGTGAAGGTGTAGCAGCTCGGTTTATCGTTTCCGTCTGCACCAGAGTGCTGGAATGACTTGCAGGAAGCGGTTTCAGAACAGACTCGCGAGCACGCCAGTCGACTAAGCGAGCCCTGGTAGGTCCCTTCGGACACCGGCCGTCCATAACTGACCAGGCCGTAACGGGAATACCAGAAGGAGTTTTGATAATCTTCACAAATAAATCCAGAGAAAGTCACGATCCAAGTTATGAATAAACTGAAGCCTGTTGGTAGTGTCATGATGGAGATTTTGTTGGTCTTGTTGCCAAGGACAAATGGTGGTAGTATCACGATGAAGATGGCCAACAGATATATCCTTCTGACAGAGCTGCGATCTCTGTCCTCGATTATCTTGGTTGTCACAATCCCTGTACACGTCTCCTCTCTGTTTTAAGTGCTTTAGCTCTATCCTGGAGTATTCTTATTTTGAAACACAGCAGTGTTTTCGTCCAATCCTCGATTGTTTTTGTTTTTCAGTCACAATGCATGGCGATTTTGTTCAATCTTGTATTCCCTTTCTCATCTGTATCTTTTTTCTTAAATATAACTTTGATTTCTTCTTATTCTAACAGGGTGTTTTTCCTATCCTGGATTTGTTTTTGTTTTTTAATTGTTTTTAGTCACAGTGACGATTTCATCCAACCGTCGACTTTTTCTCTTCTGTGCCTTTTCTCAAATACAGCTGTGATTTCTGCCAATTCTAAGTCACCACAGTTAGTTCGTGTTATCCTGGATTACTTTATTCATTAATATTTGTGCAGTCACAAAACGATTTCGACCTATTCAGTATTAACGTCATTCCTTTATACGCTTTCTCTTTTAATTCGTCTCAAAGCTGATTTAGACTTTCGCCGTTTTTGTTCTTAACTTGGTCACAATGCGATATCAAGTAGTTTTATATTAAAGTTGCTATAGCCTATTTCGTTACAGGCACGCAGTTTATTGCAGTTACAAAGCTCTACTTGTTTTCTTTAAATAAATTTCATTGGCCGGTATGAATCAAAGTCGATCGCAGCTTCAACCAATACCATTTCGTCTTGCTGTGTCTTAAACGGAACGTTGGTGGGTCCTTTTGTTCGATATACTATTACTCCTGTTTCAATATTGCTTTAAGAATGTTATGACTCACAACATAAAAAAGAACGTTGATTACCCGTGGTTCGATCCGTAATCGACCAGATATTAACTGGTTTAATGAGTTTTATGCAGCGTGATAATGACATCACAAAATGTGCTTGATTCGATAAGACAAGATTCGAACCAGGTCCTGTTGGAGTCGACTTCAAAAAAACATAAAAACAACAGAAAACAAAACGTTTGTTTTGTTTAACTAGAGAACATTGATTAATTAATCATCGGCTATTGGATGTCAGATAGAGTCGGCTTCCATGACATTAAACAGTTGAATAGTCTATATTTAATCACCGAAATCGGTCTGGTGTTTCCAAATAAACAATATTGTATATAAAATTAAAATTAAAGATACATAATCTTCTACAACGTTGGTAATTAAGAAAAAGGCTATGGCAAAAAAAATGCCGTGGAAGAATAGTCACCACGATATTTTCCATGACAGTTTTGCGGTTAAAGTGTAAAAGAGGAGTTTAATTTGTAAGTATTATAAAAAAAATAACTCATTAACTAATTATCAGATAAGTGACATAGAAAATTTAAAGTTTCACGGCAAAATAAATGCCGCGGGAAATTGAAAACACTGCGGCAATTCCCACGGCATTGTCAATTGCCGCGGTTATTTGCCAGAGCTCTATAATCATTGTATGTAATAGGTTCAAATTACCCCCCGGTTCAGGTATCCCCCCCCCCCCCCCCCCCGTGTAATTTGAACCTAGGTTCCGGTCCTGTCAGTGCAGACACGTATGCAAGGGAGGATCTAGGGTCAAAATCCCCCTTCTCAAAACAAATCTTCTTTTTTAACAGGGACTATCCTGAGTCTGGTGTCATTGAGATGTTGCCGACTAAAACAGACGTTGATAAAATTGCAGATTAAATATGTTTTTTTTATGCAGAAAAGATCAGTGGCTGTATATTAAATGTGTTTCTGACCGTCCTAGCGTTTGCACTAGGTCAAACTTTATTTCATTCCCCAGTGTATATTCTTTTCGTACATTCGAAAATATTTGGAAACCAAATCCAGTTTTTTATTTTTATTTTATAACAAACGTAAATTGAGAAAGTGGCGGGATTTTGCTCAGTCGGTTGAGTGTTCGCTTGAGGTGCTAGCGTCGCAGGATCGAACCACCTCGGTGGATCCATTCAACTGATTGTGGTTATTCTTGTTCCAACCAGTGTACCACAACTGGTCAAAGGCCGTGGTATGTGTTTTCCTGTTTGTGGGAAAGTGCATATAAAAGATCCCTTGCTGCATTAGGCGTAGCGGGTTTCCTCTGATGACTACGAGAATTACCAAATGTTTGAAAGAAAAGTAAAGACTATCACAGTAAAATTTCAGGTACAGTAGAGAGAGAGAGAGAGAGAGAGAGAGAGAGAGAGAGAGAGAGAGAGAGAGAGAGAGAGAGAGAGAGAGAGAGAGAGAGGAGGGAGAGAGAGAGAGAGAGAGAGAGAGAGAGAGAGAGAGAGAGAGAGAGAGAGAGAGAGAGAGAGAGAGAGAGGATACTAGCATTCACTCCCACACACCCCTCAACAGCACTAAGTTGGTTAAGACCCGGGAACCATCCCTGACGATCTTTACTAAATATACATTTTATATAATAATCATTATGCACAATAATTATGTCGATATTTGAAGTTTTTTGTATTGAATTCATCTAGCCCAATGCATCTAAATAAAAACTGTCCTTGTCTAAGGTAGAGATTCCAGTTTTAGCATCTTTGTGAGCTTTCACTGATTGCGAATCAATGTCCATGTGGCTCTTCAAAGTCTTATGGCCGGATACGCGGTTAAGACAAGCAGAGCAAGGTATCGACAATGCCATTGGCGAATAATGGGTCAATTGGCGCGAAACAACATTAAATCAAAGTAAAATATTTTTTTGTGGAATATTTTTATGACTCAATAGTTTTTAAGCATTTTATTCAGGGGCCATACTTGTAAAAGTAAATAGATGCTGGAATTGAGGATCAAACACGAAGTCGATCGATACAGAATCAATAAGACATAATGACACCTTTGGTTTGACATCTAACGAGGCGTCATTCACGATCTAAATTTGAACATGGGCTTTATTCTAGAGTGCATAAGTACGCGTTTTGGTGTGCGTGTATTTTAATAGATTTGATTACTTCTTTCACCTCCAGCATCCTTTCAGTACCAGCATCCACCACCCGTGGGCACTGGTTGGAAATAGCAATAATTCAATACAGCAGCCACAGGCGAACCAGTCAATGTCTGCAGATGTTGAAACATGATGAAGGGATTTATTTTTGTTCGTGGGGTGGGGGTGGGTGGTTTGAGATTTTCCTTTTGTTGTTTTTGTGTTTTTGTTAGGTGTTTTTTGAGGACGTCGCTGTATGGGTCCTGTTTTTTGTTATAGTTTACTCTCTATTGTTTCTTTGGTTAGCTTGGTTTTTTGTTTGTTTTTGTTTTGTTTTTTGTTTTTTGTGTGGGTTTTTTTTTGTGGTTTTGTTTTATTATTTTTTATTTTTAGGTTTTTAAAAAGATTTTTGGGGAGTTGTTTTAAAAAAAAAAAAACTTGGGAGGGGGGGTGGTGTTTAATATTTTGGCGTTTGTTTAAAAAAAGGTTTGGGGGATTTATAAATAAATATAAAAATGTAGCTTGTGTCGTACCCCACTAGAGTCTTTGCAGCCCCCCTCCAACACACACAAACACACTTCAGATATTGTTCCTACGGAACTGCTCTTTTTCCACAAAGCAGCTTGATGAGCCACTTTGGCACAGTACAGGTAGGCATATCAAAGGCCGTAGTATGTACTACCCTGTCTGTGGGATGGTGCATATAAAAGATCTCTTGCTGCTAATCGAAAAGAGTAGCCCATGAAGTGGCGACAGCGGGTTTCCTCTCTCTCAGTGTCTGTGTGGTCCTTAGCCATATGTCCGACGTCATATAACCGTAAATGTGTTGAGTGCGTCGTTAAATAAACCATTTCATTCATTCCAGTCACACCTCTTGTTTGTCTCACTGCCTTTATCATTTTCATGTCGCCTCATATAACACGACTCATAGACAGTATGCTTTCCCAGTACGGATCCAGAAAATACATTTGGCGCGCGGGGGATGATGGTAGGGGTGGGGGACAATGACATGTAAGGCGTAAAGCTAGACCTATTTATTAGTTGTTCAAAAAATAAAAAACAAGTTAATAAAAATATAACTGTCGCAAAATTTAGGTGGGTGTGAATACCCGTCACTTGACTCGATATATAAAATGTCAGTCCTCTGTGCTCTAAATCTTCTTTAGAGATATTAGTCTGATAAACCACAGAAGTGGGATAGCAACAAAATAGACGATTTTTGTGGCAATATTAATATTAATACAGTGCATGAACTTTATGATCAGTTATGTAATACTGAGTTTAATACTATTACTGTTACGTTTATCGATGGATTATTTGATAACCTCAGTAAATTATTGTTAACGGCTGCAACAAATATATTTGGTGCTACAAAATCCAAACGGAAAAAACCTGGGAAACATACTAAATGTAAACCATGGTTCACAAAAGATTGTAAATCTGCTAGACAGAATTATCACAAAGCTAAACGATTATATAAGAAATATGGTTCTGTTATTTTTTTAAATGAAGTAACAAAAACAGAATGTAAATATAAGAAAGTACTAGACAAAAGCTTAAGATCTTGCATGAAGAATAAATTAAAAAGATTAAGATCATCTAATTCAAAAGATTACTGGAAAATATTAAATTCTAATAAAACTACCAATGAGAACAAGAACAATATTGATATCAATACATTGTATGATTATTTTAAGAAACTGAATTCTAATGACGGTGTCAACGAAGAATGTAGACTTGATAACATTATGCCAAATACCGTATACCGGTAACTGGAAATGTTCGTGGTCTTAATTTTTCGTGGTTTGGGGTATAAAAACATTTCAAGGTTTCTTATTTTCGTTGTTTGCCAAATCTAAATTGAAAGTGATTTTATTTTCGAGTTTTAGCAAGTCTAGTTGCGAGAATACTTGCTATTGTTGATTAAAGTTTCACTTCGGCTGCCAGTTGTTCGATGCTACCGACGTGTAAAGTTAAACAATAGAACAGTCACCTGTAGCCTAATTGGCCACTGTGATACCCGGTATGCTATTCGACAGACAACTGATCACAGTCTTTGATTTTGTGTAAAGCCAATTACGACGTATGTGTGAACAAAGTACTTAAGGACGCCATGAAGTCTAATTTTACCACATGGTATTCAAAGCGGGTTTCCCTGGCTATAAAACACGGCGAAGTTGTAACGGACATCAAGATCGAAATGCTCTCAACCGCCACAGCCGGAGACCAAACCAGAGGAGCGGTGGTCACTGCAGGCCGGCCGACTCCAACAGCGATACCAACAACTGGTAAAGACGAACCTGACGGACGCACGCCAATTGATGAGCCTCCCAAAAGAACAGGCCTACCAACCTCTGCCAGACGGACGAAAAGAGGTGGAATTCGCTGTGCACCGACTCAAGATGCAGGAGGGACAAAACGCTGTATGCGTAACCATCCGCCGGAACGGAAGACTCAACCAAGGACTGCTGCTATCGGAGATGGACAACCCGACATTACATCGAGTCCTGAAAACCGTCGCGGGTCCACACTACCGTCCAATCACCAAGACTCTTGCAGACTCCGCTTACCGGCAGTTCCTCCAGCATCTTGAGACCACCGACTACATCGGATCCCCCTAGACGCCAACCTTTGCTAGGACAGGTAACAACCTCCTTTATTGGGCTAGTTGGACTTTAAACATTTCGATTATTGTTCAAAATTCTTATGTTTATTTTTTTATAACTAGTCCGACGCACTTTATTTTGGCGCCCGTTCAATTGCTCACAATCACCTTTAAAACCTTTCGACCGAGCAGTCTCAACTATTTTTGGCTTTAATTTTAGTGTCCGGACATGCTTTTGGATGCAGTTATTCTCGGTTATTCTCGGTTTGTCAAGTTTTCACCAAGGAATCGAACTTCAGTCAATCACAGCTTGGCCCCACTTGGTGCTACGATTTGGTCCGCGCTTTCGCTGGATTCAAACGGCAGACTTAGACTTTTGACCAAGCGAACTAGCGATGAGACTAGACGTTGTTTCGTGTGCTCTCAACCTACCCCCAATGGGGGGATTGATGGCTAGCTACGGCTTGCTGTTGGAATACCGCGTCGCGTACACCGGGTCACGGGCAACCGTGACCTTGGTGTACGGGGACGCGGTTTCAAACAAGAGGAAGAGGACAAGGAAGAAGAAACGTGCGCCAGGGACAGCTCAGGCGGGGACAAAGCTGGTGGCTCAACCGCCAGCGGCGGTCCCGTCTGCGTCGCTGCCCCCACCACGACCAATCCAGACGGAGCGGAAGGAGACGACTCGTCAACCGACCGCACCGACCGATCAGAAGCGGAAAGAGGAGCATCCCAGTGCACCACGGCCCGCATCACCTGTTCTCGCCCGTCGCCCATCAGCGTCGAGACCCCCACCCACGGGGGACTCCGCGATGGCGACAGTGGATTTTGGAGTTGCCAAGCGGAAGGCCGTGACCCCCCCCCCCCCCCCCCCCCGGGGGACCAACCAGCCAAGACGCGGCCTTCTGCTTCCGCCAGGGACCAGTGGCAGCTCTCGAAGTCAAAGATCAAGAGCCAGTACGCCAAGTACGTGGTCGGTGACGTCACGGATCCCTACAAACTGCCAGGCGGGATCCATGAGGAAACTTTTAGGACCTTCCAGGATGGCAACCAGATCACCATCCATCCTGGGGATCTACGGGGAATCGGGCAGGTCCTGGTCATCACTTCGCGCCGGGATGGCTTGTACAGGCAAGGGATCCTCTTCAAAGAGATGGACAATCACACCGTCCACAGGATCATCAAGATCATCGCCGGCGCCCAGTACCTCCCACTGACCCAACGCCTCTGGGCGCACGACTTCAGGAAGTTGGTGCCCATTACAACAACAGCTACACCATCTCCTCCCCGTAGACGCCAACCTTAACTAGGACAGGTAACCTCCTTTTTGGGCTTAGTTGGACTTTAAATACCTTTCGATCGAGCTTCAAAATTCTTATGTTTATTTTTTTATAAATAGTCCAACGCATTTTACTTTGGCGCCCGTTCAATTGTTCAAATCACCTTAAAACCTTTTCGGCCGAGCAGTCAAACTTATTTTTGGGTTTAAATTCTTAGTCCGGACATGATGCTAGGTGCAGTTATTCTCCGTAGATTTAGGTTTTTCTAGTTAGATCCGAAGGAATCGAAATTCAGCCAGTCAGAACACGGCCCATTTTCGGTGTCTACTAGTCGGTCCACGCAGTCGCTGGACGCTACTAAATACTTATTCAAAATTCTGCCCACTTCAAACTCACCCCCCCCCCCCTTGTCCTGGACTTAGTCACTGGCAAAGGCCAGAGATTAAGCCCAGGACAGGCGTGCGTGAAACCTTCGTGGTATATATGCACGTTAAACCGTTTACCCAACCCAAGACTTTTGACAAGTTTCCCAAGGAATCGAAATTCAGCCAATCACAGCTCGGCCCCACTTGGTGTCTGCTATTTGGTCCGCGTTCCCCCTGGACTCTACTAACTGGCTATTTTCCAAATTCTGCCCACCTCAAACATAGTTGCAATACGTCTTATGTGTATTATAACAGCTTGGGTTGCCATATAAGAGAAACGAACAACGGGAATCTGAATTAGTATAATCTATATTTAGTACCGATGTGTTTCCGTGTACTTTGAATGTCGAGGGGACAGGGCAGGTTGGGCAGAATATAGTTTTTGTTGATGCAATTTTCAGGTAATGTTAATTATAAATTTTAACAATTTTGAAATGATAAGATAATTATTAATATAATAATTATGATGTGGGCTAGCTACAAAATATATAATTTGTATTTATAATAAAATTTGTATGCATGATTAAGTTAATTATTTTTATGATTTAATAATTATTTTATTTCCAAATAATATGTAATAATTAAACAATGGCAAAGTTGTTACTTTACAACTTCAAAATTACAATAGTATTATTGTCATATCTTATTATATAGATGTATTGGCAATAGTATAATGTTCCACTGAATACATTCTTTTATTCTTAAAACAAAATACAGTTTCTTGAAATAATGAAATGCTTTTGTTTTTTACAGTTTGCAAAATTACCACATGATGTTGCCCCTTCCTTAACGGTTGAATGCAGGCAACAAAAAATAGCAATAATAAAATATAGCCATCCTCAGACCTTGACATCTAGGGGGAGCAATATCTCTTTCTACTTACCCATCACACCTGAGATTAGTTCAAGGAGAATAATATATAGTTTCCTTTGGCATGTGAATTTATATACATGTAGTATCAATATGTAATATTTTAAATTGCCCCCCATAAACTACATTAAGGAGCAAATAATCAGTTCCCTCAATTATTTTCATGTCGAGGTCTACAACCTAATAAAACACAAGTGTTACCTCGTCGAACAAACATGCAAATGTTTTAATAATAGGGTTTAACCTGGTATATTTAGTAATAAAACACAAAAACTTACCTGACTAAATAATGGTTAATATATATATATATATATAAATATATATATATATATATATATATATATATATATATATATATAATATTATTGGTGTTGTTTTATATCTAGTCACAATGGATACTGCAGATATTTTCTTGTTCAGTCTTGTGCTGTATTGGAATTGTTATTGCAGTTCAATTTAAGTAATATCTACAAAACTAATTTTTAATAGTATACAATGTACAGCTGGAGAAAGGAGGCAAATATGATTGTTAATAAACTGATCTATATCGGTATGCCTTCTACTAGACTACACATATTTAACCTAAGTTGCTTTTAACCCGGGTTAAATTACCTCATGTAGATGCACTTATGTAGCATATTCAAGGAAAATATATGAATGAGATGGTTAAATGCTATATTCTTCATGTCAAACAGTGTTTTCAAAATGGAAAACAAATATCAGATATGGCAGTTGGAACTGTAGAATACCATGAAACTACATATATATGTAAAAAGGTAAGTCCTCCAACTTGAACAAGCAAAATGTTCAACCACCAAATTATACTGATCCACAATAGAATAGATTTTTATGTATTTTTAGATTTATGTATATGTATGTGTGTGTTCTTATTGCAGGCCTGCTACAGACACATTTGCAACAAACAAAAAAATAATTAAAGTTTAAACAAGAATTTAGGCCTATATTATAATTATTATATGCGTGTAATTTATAAGTATAAACTTTTGTTTTAA